>NC_056737.1:1936805827-1937040827 GCF_019279795.1 Protopterus annectens | reverse complement strand
TCTTGCTGAAGTGATTGCTAGAAGGAAGGCTGTTTTCCAAGAAAGGAATTTCAACTCTGCATTTGCAGCTGGCTCAAAGGGAGGTAGAGTGAGCTTTTCCAATACAAAGTTAAGGTCCCAGGCTGGAGTAGGAGCTCTCCTGGGTGGTCTTAAGTTTTTGGCCCCTCAGAGGAACTGCTTCAGCAGTGGATGAGAGAAGAGGGCTGGCTCTGTATTATAATGAGCTGAAATGGCCGAAGCATGAATTTTGATGGAAGAAAAGGAAAGGCCCTTGTGAAGCATCTCAGTTAAGTATTGAAGAATGTGCAGTAAATTGGGTACTGTTGTGTCCATCCCCTGTGTTTGGTTCCAGGAACAAAATCTTTTCCATTTTTCAGCATAGGATTTTCTAGTACTAGGCCACCTTGTCTCCAGAATGACATCCATCACTTGCTTACTGAGGGATGGTAATGGAGAGATCATGAAATTAGCCAGGCTGCAAGGCTCAGGGTTTGAAGCTGTGGGTGCAGAATCTAGCCCTCCTGCTGGGACAGCAGGGCAGGAGTCTGAGGCAGGTGCCATGGTTCCAGAAGTCACACACTGCGCAAGAGGGGGTACCAGTGTTGGAGTGGCCAGTCTGGTGCAATAAGTACTGTCCTTGGTTTGTCCTGTTTGATATTTAGTAGCACTTTGGAGAGGAGAGGCAAAGGAGGAAATGCATAAACTCCCACGTGAAGGACAGGGCATCCACTTTCCAAGCTTGTCTATGGGGAGTCCTTGTGCAGAATTTGTCCAATTGGTAGTTCTGAGGGGAGGCAAACAGGTCTACCTCTGGGCTCCCCCATTTGTTTCTCAAAATGTTGACGATCTTTGGATCCAGTTTCCACTCGTGGGTCCCATGAGATTTCTGCCATTGTATTTAGCTTGCCTGGCAGGAATTGAGCTTGTAGATGCACTTGGTAGCTCAAGGCTGTGTTCCACAGAGCCATGGCTAGTCTACAGAGAGGGTATGAGTGGGTTCCGTCTGCTTGTTTATGTACCACATAACAGTGGTGTTGTCTGTCTTTACCAATAATTGTCCTGGAAGAATGAAGTCCTTGAAGGCTGTCAGAGCATTCTGTACAGCTAACATTTCTTTTTGATTGATATGCAGGTGAATTTGACTCGGGTTCCATTTGCCCTGAATGCACTGCCCTGCCAAGTGAGCCCCCCCATGCATAGTCTGATGCATCTGGTGTTAGGTTTTGGGCGGCAGGGGGAAGAGTGAAAGGCAGTCACTTGTTTTAGTGGTAGGCCTCTGCCCACCAAAGGAACTCTATCTTTAGACAAGGTATGATAGGAATCATTGATTCTAGGTCCTGAGAATGTTGACACCATAGGCTTTTTAGATACCATTGTAGTTTCCTTATATGCAGTCTTGCACATGGAATTAGTAGAATGCAAGAGGCCATGAACATCTGGGCTTGCAGTATTTTCCTTGCAGACAGCTGGGTCTTTGTGACCAGTTTTTTAAAGTAGGCTGTCAAGTGAAGTTGTTTCTCTGGCGTGAGGTAGGCCATCTGGGAAGTTGTATTCTAGGTTGCTCCCAGGAATACAATTTGTTGGCAGGGTACTAAATGTGATTTCTTTTCGTTTATGGTGTACCCCAGAGAAGTTAGCAATTTCTTTACAAATACCAGATGGTTTAATAGTACGTCCTGGCTTTCTGCGTGAAATAGACAAACGTCCAGGTATGGGTATATTTGAATATTTCTTTGCCTGCAAAATGCAGTGACTGGAGCTAGGCACTTTGTGAATACCCTGGGCGCAGTAGATAAGCCAAAAAGCAGTGCAGAGAACTGATAGTGCATGTAGCCTGCTCTGAAGCGTAGGTATCTTCTGCAAGATTCCCTTATTGGGATGTGCAGGTAGGTTTCCTTTAAATCCAGTGTTGCCAACCAGGCATTTTTGCCTAGCATGGGAAGTAGCTGATGAAGAGTTAACATTTTGAATTTTGGGATTACCAAAAAGGTGTTTAGGATAGACAGGTCCAGGACAGGATGCCAGGAATTGCCTTTTCTGGGTACCAGGAAAAGTCTTGAGTAGAAACCTTGCCCCCAATTCTTCTTGTGGGACAGGTTGAATATCCCTGATGCTTAGAAGAGAGAGAACTTGCTTTTGAGCCTCTGTCCACTGATTTGGGGGTAGGTCTGGCCAACCGTTTGGGATTCGTAATGAGTGGAAGTGAAATCTGTATCCTTGGGAAACTATATTTAAAACCCATTTGTCTTGGGTAATGAGTTTCCAGTATTTTGCATGCAGGGAGATCTTCCCCCTAAAGGAACAGTCAGTTGAGCAGGGCTTGGAAGGTTTAAAGTTAAGTCATTGCGGCAGTTTACCATAGGGGGGGGGTGTCCTACTACTTCCAGCTTTGGAAGTGGGAACCCCCCCCACTGCTTAGACCTGTGAGTACCTTGTGACTGAAGCCTGGGTGTTCTGCTGGTTCTGAGTTTGGACTGAGAAGGCCTGGAAGAGGCAGGAAAGGACCAATTCTTAGAGGGCCAGTGCCTACTAAGTCTGGGAGGCTGTACTTGCAGAAAATCTGTAACAGTTTGCATATATTTAGCTTTTTCCTCCATCTTTTTAAGTACTACTACTGCTTTGTTGCCAAACAGGCATTCCTGGTTTACGGGAGCATCCAGTAATTTAGCTTTAACATGATCTGGCAAAGATTGCTCCTTAAGCCAAGCATGCCTTCTAAGTATAGACCCAGTGACAGCAGCCCTGCAAGATGCCTCTAATGAATCAAAACCACATTACAAAGTATGTTTTCCAACTTGTTCAGCAGAATGCATTATATCCTGTTATTCTTTATTTTCAGCACAGTCAGGAATCAACATCATTTTCTGTTTAAGCAATCCAATAATATGCTGCTGATACTTTAACATATGAAACTGGCAGTTTAAGGCCCTAATGGCCAAAGTTGCACAAGTGTATACCTTCTTACCCCATCTGTCCAGGGCCCTGGAATCTCTATCAGAGGGGGTAGGGTTTTTGGCAGTAGTAGCCTTAATGCCTTTGGGTCCCTGGGAAATGGTCTCGGGATCCGCAGTAGGATTCTTAAAGAGGAACTTGTGAGAGTCAGGTACCCTATAATACCTGGCAGGTTTTCTGGGAGCCGGCGGTAAAGAGTCAGGGGCCAGGGGCCAGGCTAGATTCCGAGAAGGCATCATCTACAATGTCCGAAACAGGAGGGATAGCTAAAGGCCTGTGTTGAGGTAGGAGTAAGAATTCCCTAAGCCTCTTTTTGGAGTCAGAGTAATCCTGGCTTTCCGAGTGGAAATGCTCCCTAAGAGTATGCAAGGTTTCACCAAAAGAGAAATCCTCTGGAGGGGAAGCAGAGGGAATGGAGTCCTCTACATCAGAATCATCATAGGTAAATAAGGGCAACTCATGGTCATCAGGCTCCGACTCGGCCATACTCTAGCTCGAAGTTTTCAATTGGCTCATGGCTAAGAGGTATCCCATGATGCAACGCGCCTATCCCCAGATCTTGTTTGCTGCAAGCTCACATGCACACACACCAACACACTGAGAGGAAGAACCAACCCACGTAATTAAAAAAGAGTGCTGAAAACAGAGACTAAACCTCTAGGCCCTCCAGGAGGGGGTAGGTGGGTGGGTTAGTAAGAATGTGAGGCGAGATGGACTACATACATCGAATGTTATGGTGAGTACATAATTTCTTGATGTTATGCAGCCCAATCTCTCCTACATTCTTACCCTTGGGACAGCGTCCCAAGCACCTAAACCTTGGGTGGCTCACTGGAAAATACTCCTGAGCACTGTGGTACCAAAGGAAGATCTGCCTCTAGATATCAGATCCAGTTTGTAGTGACTAATAAAGGTGTGAGGCGATGCCCATGTGGCTGCAGCACAAATATCATCCATAGACATCCTAGCCTGAAAAGCAGTAGAGGTAGACACCGATCGTGTAGAATGAGCCTTCACTTTAAAGGGTAATTCCTTGCCATTTGAAGTATAAATGAAGGAAATGCAACTAGAAATCCATCTGGACAGAGTTACTTTAGAAACTGGATCCCCAAGTCTATAGTCTGAGAACGAGACAAAGAGTTGATCTGATTTCCTAATATCTTTAGTTCTATGTAAAGAGAAATGCAACTGTCTGTGAACATCTAGCTGATGAAACTTAAATTCTGCCCTGTTAGAGAATTCAGGGAAAAAATACAGGCAGTTCAATGGAAAGGTTGAGGTTAACCGAAGCAAACTTAGGCATAAAGGAAGGATTAGGTCTTAAGAGAAACCCTAGCCTTGTGAAATACCAAGTAAGGGATCCGAACCAATAAAGCTTGGAGTTCAGAGATCCGTCAAGCCGAAGTGATGGCTATCAAAAAGATGGTCTTCCAAGACAAAAATTTAATGTCTCAAGGGTAAGAACGTAGGCAAGATTGGACTACATAACATCAGAAATTTCAGAGTCCTGATAAGAAGAATCAGAAGTAAAATCAGTTCTAGGTCTCTTGGAAGGAGAAGGGTGGCTTCCGCTGATTAGAGAAATAAGGATTTCAGCCATTCTTATTTGTTTTTTAGGCATAGGGGCCTGAACATGCGGTCTTTGGTTTTCTAGGCATGGGTCGAGTTTTAGGCCTTGAAGAAGAAGATGGCGACGGTTTAATATGCAAGTCAGTAGCCCTGAATACACCCTCAGAAGCCAGTACCTACACAGCGGCTCCAGACTCATGCAAGGTAGAGACATCCGCAGGTTCCACAGTCGAAGAAGCATCTCGCGACATACTGGACTCCGAATGGGTTTCAGTAGAGGCCTGCGAATCTGAAGCAGCGGGTATCAGGGGCTGCGAAAGCGCCTCACTGAGTACCGGTGAACTGGCAACTAGCTTAGGAGAAGTGTCGTCGGCCGCTGTAGACCTATGTGGTCTGTCTCTGTCTTTATCTTTGCGTTTTTTTGGAATGTTGGTAGTCGGGTGGCTTACCGAAGCCAGTTCTGGATAATTGAACCGGGTACCAAAATATTTAGATGCAAAAATGAACAGAC
Organism: Protopterus annectens; assembly: GCF_019279795.1. Lineage (NCBI taxonomy): Eukaryota > Metazoa > Chordata > Ceratodontiformes > Protopteridae > Protopterus > Protopterus annectens. The sequence continues at coordinate 1,937,035,795 of NC_056737.1, read as the reverse complement.
GAATATTCTGAGGTTTGAATAAGGCACAAAACCAACAGCGAGGTACAGTCGTGGTCTGGGCCTAAGCAAGGAATGCACATGTACAAATGAAAATCTTTAGGAGGTACTTGCTTTCCACAAGAAATACAATTGTTAACTTTTACTGACATCGGTTTAGTGCAAGAAAAGGGATCCCCAATGGGGTACTTAGCTTAGTTGAACACTTTGGATCTAAAACTTGAAAACGAAAATTTCAGGAGTCGGCCGACTGGCACTTGCGAACTGCTTCTGCTTCGGGCTCTGCAAGGCAAGAAAGACTGATGCAATGGCATCGGCTGCATGCTTTATAACCCTGACTACCTGACGTCATGGAAGATGAGACAGCAACGGACGCAGGACCCAAGACTTTGATAATCAGGCCGACTGAGGGCTACCTGCAAGCAGATAACCCAAATGTAATTGCTGCAACAATGAAACACGAAGAACATAACTTATTCTTCAATCTGAAATGCCCTTGATTTTCACGAAAATCTATAATTTTTGCTAATATTTCTGCTCTATTCCCCATAAAAATTGTTATTGTGACACAAATGTAATGATTACAGTAGAAAAAAGAATTCTAGACCAAATAAGGGATTCCAATTCTTCAAAAATATATGCTAATGCAAATCCTATTACTAAGTCAACTTTCATAACATAGCAATATTTATAATTTTCCCTAATTTAGGGCATCTGTTGCAAATCAGTTTTAGTTTTGTCCTGGTTTCCAGATGAATCTCATCCCTGGGCCTACTTTCGTCCTGCTGAGCTGGTCTGTAGATAATATGATGCAGAATGGCTAGATGGTAAATTCAGGACTCCTGGACCAAATTCCACACCTCCACAGTCAACCTGCACAGAAAGCACAACTGAGTGCCTCCAATTCGCCGATTCACCATTTCACTTTGGCTTTGTTTATGATGGGAGGATCCCTAGCTTCCAAATGAGGTTGAATGTCATCATTTACTTTATGTTGTTGTGCTTCCTTATTTGTTGTTTGTCCCGGATTCGCACATCCAATGCCTGAGTAGTCTATTGTGAGCATCTGAGTGTTTTGGCCTAGATTCAATGGGGGCCAGCATACTGAGGTTCATCAATTATATCCAGCGTGTGACCTCTATCCTGATACAGGGTAGGAGAGGGATGAGATGCTGCAAGGCATACTGGCACCATCTATTTCTGAGGTATTGCTGGAGTTTACTCATGGGTAATCTTGCTAGGGACACTATGAGGATTCAGGCAGCCATATACCACAGTATCCTGAAAAACTCCCTTGCAGTGATCTCACTTTGTTGTGATACAGATGTGAAGTAATTCATCAGGAAAACGGCTTCTATTAGGAAGGAAGACATTTTGGTGAATGGCCAAGGGTGCGACTTTTTGCAGGTTCAAAGAGATTCCTAGGTTTTGGAAGCAAGCCAAGGGGGACTGCAGTGTCTTCTGCACCTCTCCTATGGTTCATGCCTTAATCAGTCATCAGATATTGGTAAACGCAATGTCTTGGGTCCTACAAAATCAATTTCTGGAGCCATGCACTTTGCAACTACACTGGGTGTAGTAAATAAACCCAAGGGAAAGAACATGAATTAGAAATGACAACTCCCTGCTTAGATTCTAAGATGATACCGGTCTTTCACAGCCAAGAGTAGATGAAGGTAAACATCTTTCAGGTCCAGATTGACCATGAAGGTATGAGGAAAAAAAACAGTCAGAAGGTCTTGAAAGGTCCGCATCCTGAACTTTGGTACTTTTACAAACTTGTTTAACTTTGACATGACTATGGTGCGTCTCTAATGCCCATCTTTTCTTGAGACTAGGAACAGTCCTGAGTAAAAGTCTGTGCCATGATGCTGACTGGGTCTTTCTCAACTGTACCCTGTAATAAAAGATGCTGTAAGCAGGGATCAAATTAACTATTGCAATTCCTTACAAACTGGTGGGATATCAGAGATTTTTTGACTTTTCTAAGAACTAAAGCTTGTGCCACTGAGCAAAGACCTGCAAGATGCATTTGTTTAATGTAATCTACCTTTTTTTCACTTTTACGAAAAAAATAGTAGTAGGTATATCATAAGCTTGGGTGGGATTTGAGGTGGGGGTTAAGGGGAGGGAGCAAAGAGAATCAGCCATAGCTGCTCCCTATAATGGTCTCACCCCTGAAGGCTAGAAGGGTTCTTCTGCCACCCCCCCCCCCATACTGCCTTTTCCTACCATTTGGCTACTTACCTTTTTCCTGTCCAAGGGCCAGTTCTTGGTCTGGCAGTTTTGGCAGAACCTAGACACACAGGAATCAAACAACAGCTTCACATACTGCACATTTTAACCCTATTTCCTCAACTCTCTTAAAACACTTATTATGCAAGGAGGACCAAAAAAACAGCTCCTTATCCACTGAAGCATTCAGAAGCTGTGTTTAGACATGATCTAAATGGGGTATTGACTAACGTAAAGGTTGCTGCCCTGCATGATATATCCACAGCATCAAAGATACAAATGACAGAATGCTTGCCAAGTTAATAGGTTGGGGTGGCACAACATATAATCTTTCAGGACTTTTTACCTAGGTCCTTCACTCTGTTATGCTGACCATCAAGACCCATTCTATCAAATTCGAGCCCATTTGTTCCTTTAGAGTAGGGAATCAATCCTCATATCTCCTTGAGTGAGAACTGTCTGAATTTTATGTTGACATTTGGGTGTCTGTCCAGGCAGATATTCAACATGGTAGAGGTGATGAGAGGAAAAATGGACTTGTATAAACTCTGAATATTATCCTTCTTTCCCAAATGTCCTGTGTGATGATCATACACACAGGGGAGTAGAAGATGAAATAACAAAAAGTACAGTTGTGTACACTTACCATAAATGTAGATGTTCGAGTACATTCACTGTTTCAGTCATTACACTGGGGTTGTCTGCCTGCAGTTAGCCCTCAACCAGCCTGAATATCAGTGTCTTAGATTCCTGCGTCGGATGCTCTCTCTGCTTCCATGACGTCAGGTTGTCAGAGGTATAAAAAGTACAGTTTTGTACCTACCATAAATGTAGATGTTCGAGGATCCACATTGCTGCAGTCCTAACTATTGGGTAGTCCGCTGTCCAGTCGGCCCGAATACCAAAGTATATGGCTGATGTCGGTCACGGCGCATTAGACTGACGTCAGTACGTCAGGGTACTAATGCGCATGACCGACGTCATATCCTCAGTCTTTTCTTGCCCCAGATGTCAGAAGACCCTAAAAAGACAAGGCCAAAACCAAAACACACCAAACACACCTGCACCAAAAACATATACAATATATACAAAGGTACCAGAATATAATCTCACCTACACAACCACCCGTAAACACAGAGGGGAAGGAGGGAGGGTAAATTGGACTGCAGCAATGTGGATCCTCGAACATCTACATTTATGGTAGGTACAAAACTGTACTATGTTCTTCATTCCACATTGCTGCAGTCCTAACTATTGGGTAGAATCCCAAAGCAGAGGTAAGGGAGGCTGGCAAATCATAAGGAAGCAGGAGCTGATAACATGCCTTGCAAAATAGCTGTGGCAAAACCAGCCCTAGACTTAGAGTAGAGAGGAAGGTGGTAATGCTTAGAGAAAGTATGCACTGAACTCCAAGTAGCTGCCTCCAAAATATCCTTAGTTGCCACCCCTTAGAAATGCTGTTGAAGTGGCAGTAGCCCTAGTGGAATGAGGCCTAATCCCAGCTGGAATCTCTTTGCCATGATGGGAATAACAAAATGCAATGCAAAACCCAATCCACCTAGAAATAGTTTGTTTTGACACAGGCTTGCCCTGAACTCAAAGCAAAAGAAACAAACAACTGCTGAGACTTTCTAAAATCCTTAGTCCTGCTTAAATAATAACGCAATTGCCTGTGTACATCTAAAGTGTGCAAAATCTTTTCCCCTTTATTTTGGGGATCTGCATAGAAAGTAGGCAAATGAATAGTTTGGTTTAAAGCCACACTAGAAACCACCTTAGGCATAAAGGAAGGATTAGTATGTAATGATACCCTATCCTTATGAAAAATCAAAAAAGGCTCAACCGCCATAAGGGCCTGTAACTCAGAAACCCTTCTTGCAGAAGTAATGGCCAACAAAAAAGCAGTCTTCCATGACAAGTATTTCAGGTCAGCAGTAGCTGCAGGCTCAAAAGGTTGTAGAGTAAGTTTCTCCAACACAAAATTGAGATCCCAAGCAGGAGTAGGAGCTCTACGGGGGTCTTATATTCTTTGCCCCTAAGAAATTGCTTGAATAAAGGATGTGAAAACAATGGTGGGTCACAATCATAGTGAGCTGAAATTGCTGCAGCATGAATCTTAATGGAAGAGAAAGACAAACCTTTGTCCAATAACTCAGTAAGATATTGAAGAGCCACACTCAAATTAGGCTCCGAAATCTCCAAATTCTGTGCTGCAGTCCAAAATAAAAATCTCTTCCATTTTTCTGCATACACTTTCCTTGTACTAGGTCTTCTGGCTTCCATAATCACATTTAAAACCTGTTGAGGAAGTTGAGACCTGCTGTCTTTCAAAACAGAATATGCCAGGCTGTTAGATGAAGAGTTTGAAGCTTGACATTGAGCAGATGACCGTCCCTCTGAGACAATAGGTGTGGAATCAAGGGTAAAGGCCATGGAGGCTTCCTTACCAGACTCCTCAGTAATGGGTACCAGTGCTGCCGAGGCCAATCTGGAGCTATTAAAATCATCCTTGGCTTGTCTTGTCTGACCTTTAGAAGCACCTTTGGGAGAAGAGGCAGAGGTGGAAAAGCATACACATGAAGATTTTTCCAACTGAAAGAAAGAGCATCCACTTTCCAAGCTGTGTGATGAAATCCCTTCGTGCAAAACTTTGGCAGCTGGTGGTTTAGTGGAGAAGCGAACAGATCTATGTCTGGAGTTCCCCATGACACTGTCAATTTTGAAATACATGAAGATCCAGTTTCCACTGTGGGGATCCATGATTTGTCTGCTTAACACATCTGCTAAGGAGTTCTGTGCTCCGGCAGAAACCTTGCCTGAAGAGTTAGTTGCAAGCTGAGCGCAGTCTCCCATAAAATCATTGCTTGCCTGCACAATGGGTAAGAATGTGTTCCCCCTTGTTTGTTGATGTACCACATGACAGTTGTGTTGTCTGTTAGAATCAACACCTGCCCTGGAAGAAGTAACTCCTTGAAAGCCATTAATGCAAACTGGACTGCTAACATCTCTTTCATGTTGATATGTAGATGCTGTAGTCTGGCAGGCCACTTGTCTTGTATCCACTTTCCATCTAGATGAGCTCCTCAAGCAATGTCTGAGGCATCTGTCGTTAGAATCTGACTTGCCTCTGGCCGGGTCACAGAGAGTCCCTTGTTTAGGTGACATTCCTGAGCCCACCACAAAAATTCCTTTTGAATGCAAGGTATTATTTGAATGACAGTGTCCAAATCCTGGCAGTGCTGTGTCCATAGATTTTGAGATACCATTGTAGCTTCCTCATATGCAGTTTGGCATTGGGAAGCACCAGAATACAAGATGCCATGAACCCTAAGGCTTGAAGGACTGTCCTTGCGGTCAGCCCGGACTGAAGAGATAATTGATGGAAGTAACTGGAAAGATTCTTTTGTTTGTCCGGGGTTAGAAAGGCCATCTGGGCTGCTGTATTCAGTCTCACGCCCAGAAAGCACATGTCTTGAGAGGGTACTAGACTGGACTTTATTTCGTTCACAGAATACCCTAGGCATCTTAGCACTGCTATGACATATTCCAAATGCTGTAGAAGGACTTCCTTTTCTTGAGCCAGAATCAGGCAGTCGTCCAAGTAAGGATAGATTTGAATTCCTTTTAGCCTGAAGTAAGCTATCACTGGAGCCAGAACCTTTGTGAATACTCTGGGCAGTAGATAAGCCAAAGGGCAATGCAGAGAACTGATAATGAGAATTTCCAGCTCGAAAACGCAGATACTTTCTGCAACTTAGTCTTATAGGCACATGAAGGTAAGCTTCCTTGAGATCTAAAGTTACCATCCAGTGATCTTTGCCCAGTAGAGGTAAAAGCTGTTGTAACGTCAACATTTTGAACTTTGGAATGTCCAGATAAGTGTTGAGGATAGATAAATCCAAAATTGGTCTCCACGGGTTCCCCTTCTTTGGTACTAGGAACAGGCGAGAATAAAATCCTAGGCCCCTTTCTGGCACAGGAACTGACTGAATGGCTCCTATTTGGAGTAACAGAGAAATTTGTCTGCGAGCCTCTGTTCTTTGTAGAGGAGGAATGTCTGGCATGCCTTTGAAAGGAGGCAAGGTATGGAAATAAAACCGGTAACCGTGGTGAATGATATCCAGAACCCATTTGTCTTGGGTAATTAAATCCCAATTTTCTTTGAAAAGAGACAGTCTTCCTCCTAGAGGTGCCGCCAGGCGAGAAGGTACTGGCAGCTGAAAAGGCAGGTCATTGGGTCTGCTTACGAAAGGACTGACCCCTGCCCTCACCAGAAGTCTGAGCAGGTGAACTCCCTGTCCTAGGCCTAAAAGAACCTTGAGCTCTGCCCCTACCACGTCTAGACCTACCCCTAGAGTGGGAATCATAAGCAGGATAAGTCCATCCCTTAGCAGGCCAATTTCTACTAAACTTCGGAGGCTGCACCTGCAAAAAATCCTTAACAGTTTGCATAGACTTAGCCTTGTCCTCCAATTTCTTTAAAACTGCTTCCACAGGTGAACCAAACAACACATCAGACTGTAAAGGAGCATCCAAAATCCTTGTCTTAACATGCTCAGCTAAGTTCTGATCTCTCAACCAGGCGTGCCTACGAAGAACAGAACCAGTGGCAGCCACCCTGGAGGAGGCCTGCACAGCATCAAAACCACATTGCAAGGAATGTTTACCCACTTGTTCAGACACATGAACTAAATCCTGCAACTCTTTACACTCAATACCTTCCGCCAGAGCATCCACCTTAGATTTCAACTGTGAAAGAAGATAATTCTGATATTTTAACATGTGAAACTGACAATTCAACGCCCTCATGGCTAAAGTGGAAGAAGTATACACTTTCTTTCCCCATCTATCCAAAGCCCTTGCCTCTTTATCAGGAGGGACAGGATTTTTAACAACTGAGGCCTTCACACCTTTAGGCCCCTGAGAGACAGTTTCGGGTCTGCCCTAGGACTCTTAAAAGATACTTATGAGCGTCAGGCACCCTATAATACCTATCCGGTTTAACTGGGGCAGGAGGCAAAGAATCAGGATTCAGGGAAGCCTCTGCAAAACATCTTCCACCACATTCAAAACAGGAGGTATAGCTAAAGGCCTATGCTGGGGTAAAACAAGAATTCCTAAGCCTTTTCCTGGAATCAGAGAAATCTTGCCCTTCCCATTTAAAATGCTCCCTCATGGAATGCAGAGTCTCTGAAAATGAAAAATCCTCAGGAGGAGAAGCTGAAGGAGTAGAATCATCCACATCAGAATCAGAATAAGGAGGGTACTCCTGCAAGTCTTCAGCAAGACTCAGAAGCCTCGAGCATTGCTCAAAACTCTCAAACTCAGGTTCCACCCTAGGCCTCTTATCAGGAGGGCATAGAACCCCTTATCATAGTAATCAAATCCTCTGCCATTTTAAGCATATGTTTCTTAGGCAAAGACCCTGAGGCACTAGGAGAAACCCCCACTGAAGCAAAACTTGGCCTGCCCTCAAAGAAGCCTTGGAAACAGAAGGGAGGCTCTAACCACCTTAGGAAGAGAAGGAAGAGCAGCCACCTGAGAAGGCCCCTCAGCCTGGCCTACTTCCTGAGAGGATACATCCTGTAACAGTAAAGTCTCTCCCTGAGACTCCAAAGAAACACCTGGCAAAACCTCCGGCTCCACTGAGCCTCTAAAGAACCGGCGCCTGGGACTGTCGGTTCTTCCACTCTAGGCTTTGCTGCTTTGTCCTTGCTTTTTAGCGAAGCGGCCGGAGCATCCGACGGCATTTTATAATTACAACGCTTCCCAAACACTAACCTGGCACAGTCTAACCTTCTCTTAATAGTGCGTTTGTTAAATCTAGCACAAGAGCGGCATCCAACAACGCCGTGCTCAGGCCCTAAACAAGGTATACACAAAGTATGGTAATCCCTATGAGGTATCTGTTTCCCACAAGAAATACAGTTATTCACTTTTTCTGACATCCGGTTAAATACTGAGGCAAGAAAAAAACAAAATATTCTCCAACGGGGTACTTAGCCAACTTTGATTCGGTCTGAAACTCTGACTTCAGAAACTTTCAGAACGCCAACCTGCACTCGCAAAATTGCTTCTGCATCGGACCATGCGGCAAAAAAGACTGAGGATATGACGTCGGTCATGCGCATTAGTACCCTGACGTACTGACGTCAGTCTAATGCGCCGTGACCGACGTCAGCCATATACTTTGGTATTCGGGCCGACTGGACAGCGGACTACCCAATAGTTAGGACTGCAGCAATGTGGAATGAAGAACATCATGCAGCCAATGCCATTACATCAGTTTTTCTTGCCCAAGATGTCAGGTGGCCCCATAATGGATAGCAATTATATGTTAGGTTACACCTCCAACAAAAAGCAAACACACCAGAAAGCTGAAATACACTAAACAAGAAGAAAAGTATAGCCAAGAGAAGTTAGGGGGCTGGAGGGAGGGTAACCGGGACTGCAACAGTGAATACACTCAAACATCTACATTTATGGTAAGTGTACACAACTGTACTATGTTTTTCGTGTTTCACTGTTGCAGTCATTACATTTTGGTTGATTCCCAAAGCTAAAGAAGGGAGGAGGAAGTTAGAGAGCATTAGGGCCAGCTATTAAGCCCTGCAAAACTGCAGTGGCAAAACCAGCTCTGGATTTAGAAAAAATAGGCATGTGGTAATGCTTGGTGAAGGTATGTACAGAGCTCCAGGTAGCAGCCTCTAGGATGTCCCTGGTAGGGTCACCTCTGAGAAAGGCTGTAGAGGTAGATGCTGCCATGGTGGAATGTGATCTTATCCTCTGTGGGGTCGGTTTTTCATGGTGCTTATAGCAGAAATGAATGCAATGGGCTATCCATTTAGAAATGGTTTGCTTTGAAATAGCCTTCCCATCTGCCCCTGCAGCAAAGCCAATTAGCAGCTGTTCAGATTTTCTGAGAGGCTTAGACCTGTCCAAATAAAATCTAAGTTGCCTGTGCACATCCAATCATGCAGGGTAGCAACTTTTACGTTAGCAATTACCCCATTTAGATCATGTCTAAACAGAGTGCAGTATTCGTTATCCTTTGTTTTGAGGATTTGGGAAAAAAGTAAGCAAATGAATTCACTGATTAAGGGCTACACTAGACTCCACCTTGGGCATAAAGGGACAACCTGTTTGCATGGAAGATGATGAATGGCTCCACTGCCATGAGAACCTGTAATTCAGACATTCTTCTTGCTAAAGTGATGTCTAGAAGGAAGACTGTTTTCCAAGAAAGGAATTTCAACTCTGCAGTTGCAGCTGGCTCAAAAGGAGGTAGAGTGAACTTTTCCAATACAAAGTTAAGGTCCCAGGCTGGAGTAGGGCCTCTCCCTGGGTGGTCTTAAATTTTTGGCCCCTCTGAGGAATTGCTTTAGCAGGGGGTGAGAGAAGAGGGGTGGTTCAGTATTACAATGAGCTGACATGGCAGAGGCATGAATTTTAATTGACGAAAAGGAAAGGCCCTTGTGGAGCATCTCTGTTGAGTACTGAAGAATATGCAGTAAGCTGGGCACCGTTGTGCCCATCCCCTGAGTCTGGCTCCAGGAACAGTATCATTTCCACTTTTCCGTACAGGATTTTCTAGTACTAGGCCTCCTTGCCTCCAGAATGACATCTAGCACTTGCTTACTGAGAGATGTTATTGGAGAGCTCAAGGAATTAGCCAGGCTGTAAGGTTCAGGGTTGGAAGTTGAGGGTGCAGAATCTGGCCCTCCTGCTGGGACAGCAGGGAAGGGGTTTAAGACAGGTGCCATGGTTCCAGCAGTGACATACTGCACAAGAGGGGGTACCAGTGTTGGTGTGGCCAGTCTGGTGCAATCAGTATTGTCCTTGGTTTGTCCTGTTTGATCTTTAGCAGAACTTTTGAAAGGAGAGGCAGAGTGGGAAAGGCATAAACTGAGAGGCTTTCCCAGGTGAAGGACAGACCATCCACTTTCCAAGCTTGACTGTGGGAAGTCCATGTGCAGAATTTGTCCAAGCCCTGCTCAACTGCCTGCTCCCTTAGTTTGCACTCGTGCGGGTCCATGAGATTTCTGCTTAGGTCGTCTGCCACTGTATTTAGCTTTCCGGGCAGGAATTGAGCCTGTAGGTGCACTTGGTAGCTCAAGGCTATGTTCCACACAGCCATGGCTAGTCTGCAGAGAGGGTATGAGTGGGTTCCCCCTGCTTGTTTATGTACCACATAACAGTGGTGTTGTCTGTTTTTACCAATAATTGTCCTGGAAGAATGTGGTCCTTGAAGGCTGTCAGAGCATTCTGTACAGCTAACATTTCTTTTTGATTGATATGCAGGTGCATTTGATTTGGGTTCCATATGCCCCGAATGCACTGCCCTGCCAAGAGAGCCCCCCCATGCATAGTCTGATGCGTCTGTTAGGGTTTGGGCGGCAAGGGGTAGAGTGAATAGCTGTCCCTTGCTTTGGTGGCAGGTCTCTGCCCACCAAAGGAACTCAATCTGTAGACAAGGTATGATAGGAATCATTGATTCTAGATCCTCAGAATGTTGACACCATAGGCTTTTTAGATACCATTGTAGTTTCCTCATATGCAGTCTTTTGCATATGGAACTAGAAGACTGCAAGAGGTCATGCACCCCAGGGCTTGCAGTATTTTCCTTGCAGATAGCTGGGTCTTTGTGGCCAGTAGTTTGAAGTAGACTGTCAAATGAACTTGTTTCTCTGGCGTGAGGTAGGGCCATCTGGGAAATTGTATTCAAGCTTGCTCCCAGGAATACAATTTGTTGGCGGGGTACAAGATGTGATTTCTTTTCGTTTATGGTGTTCCCCAGAGATGTTAGCAATTGATTTACAAATGCCTGATGATTTAATAGTATGTCCTGGCTTTCTGCCTGAATTAGACAATCGTTCAGGTATGGGTACATTTGAATATTTCTTTGCCTGTAAAATGCAATGACTGGAGCTAGGCACTTTGTGAATACCCTGGGCGCAGTAGATAAGCCAAAGGGCAGTGCAGAGAACTGATAGTGCATGTAGCCTGCTCTGAAGTGTAGGTATCTTCTGCAAGATTCCTTTATTGGGATGTGCAGGTAGGCTTCCTTTAAATCCAGTGTTGCCAACAAGGCATCTTTGCCTAGCAAGGGAAGCAGCTGATGAAGAGTTAGCATCTTGAATTTTGGGATTACCAAAAATGTGTTTAGGATAGACAGGTCCAAGATAGGATGCCAGGAACTGGGAACTAGGAAAAGTTTCGAGTAGAAACCTCACCCCCATTCTTCTTCTGGGACAGGTTGAACAGCCCTGATGCTTAAAAGAGAGAGAACTTGCTTTTGAGCCTTTGCCCGCTGATTTGGGGGTAGGTCTGGCTAACCGTTTGGGGATGGTAAGGAGTGGAAGTGGAATTTGTAAACCCTTTTGTCCTGGGTATGAGTTCCCAATTTTTTGCATGCAGGGCAATCTTTCCCCCTAAAGGAACAGTCAGTTGAGCAGGGCTTGGAAGGTTTAAAGTTGAGTCACTGAGACAGTTTACCATAGGGGGAGTCTTACTACTCCCTGCTTTGGAAGTGGGAGCCCACCACTGCTTAGATCTGTGAGTACCTTGCGACTGAAGCCTGGGTGTTCTGCTGGTTCTGGGTTTGGACTGAGAAGACCTGGAAGAGGCAGGAAAGGACCAATTCTTAGAGAGCCAAAGCCTACTAAATCTGGGAGGCTGTACTTGCAGGAAATCTTTAACAGTATGCATAGATTTAGCTTTTTCCTCCATCTTTTTTAAGTACTTCTTTTTTAAGTACATTAATTGGTGTAGTGCTCATTTTTAGTGTTCCTATGAGGGTTCTCGTTTTGCTTATCTGCTTAATATCTGCTACAATGCTAGGTTAATGGATGTTGAAAGTGTACTTTTTCTGTTAGAGAACCTCTACTCTTCTTAATGATAACTCTTGCGCTAACTATAGTACTGCGTTGCTGAGCCCCCACCAGTTGCGTCTGATATTTTGTGATTATATTAGCCACATTGTAACTACTCGCATCTGAGTATGGAAGCGCTACTATTATACGGCTAAAGTATTGCACTTATTTGCACTCCTTTAGTTAGGTAAGCGCTTCTTATCAAATAACTAGTCGGACCGTCCTGTAATTTCTAGCTCCCTTACAATCGTATTAGAACTCGAGTTCGATCAGCATTACCACTTTCTCCACTATTGTAGGACTTCAATCAGCAGCAGGTCTACAGGACTACGCTCGCTGTTTTGAATTCATTTGTCCGCACCTTTTCTGTATCTTTTTTTTACAATAGTTAACTCTCTAAAAAATAGTAGTGGGTCCAGCTGCATACTGGCGCTCCCCACATGGTGTTAAAGTACACCACTTACCTAGCCTCAACAATGTGGAGCTTCCAGGAGCGATATCCAGTTGATTATTAACTCTGTACTTGCTGCGGTGTATGGATTCTGAACTCTGTACTTTCTGCGGTGTACGGATTTACCTAGCCATATGCCACTTTGTGCTCCATTCCATGATTTATTAGCACCTTTACTAATATTGTGGCGTCGCTAACTTGCTGTGCCCCTCTACTTGAACCTTGCTCTATCTGTCCATCTCCACATGTAACTATGACCATTATAACTGTGTAACGCTGGCATACTGATGGTATTCTTTATTGTTTATACCTCCTGTATTCCTAGCCACTCGTAGTAGAGGCTACAATTGCTACTTAACCCTGGCTAACTTTGGGAGCATTTTTTTTTACTGGTTACACCTCCCGTATTCCTATCCACTCGTAGTAGAGGCTACATTTGTTGCTTAACCCTGGCTAACTTTGGATGTGTTTTTAACTGACTGCAATCTCACTCGCTGAGTCCATCGCCTCATATGCAGCGATAGCCTCTCTCCAGATTTCCCCTCTATTTTGGACAATCGCCCTCTTTACTTTATGTTCATCACATATAGTCATGCAATGCTTTTTGCTACCTGACTTTACCTGATATATAACATTATGCTGTCTACAATATTGCATCTTGGATTGTGTGTACTGCCTGATTGTTGCTTAATATTTTAATCAGACTAATTTCCTTAGCGGAAATAATTCTAATTTTGATTTACTTTTGCTACTCTAATCTTTAGAAACTGTATTTATCTGTTTAGCTTCTGGATACTGAATTTTGTGTACCTGCTTGTTCACTACTAGGTCCCTGAGTCTTGTTTGTTCTGAGATGACCTAGTCATATAGAGCTACTTTATGATGTTACTCACTGCATTTTAACTATTGCAATATTAGTAAGTGATTAATACTGGGTCTTGTTACTCACTGTTTTTTAGCTATTACAATAATAACAAGTGTTTAAAACTGGGTCTTGTATATCACCTACACGTGCTTAGATTCGACTAGACATTACTATGAGCCTGTTGGCATCTAGACTTAGAGTAGTAATCCCAAGCTTTGTGTTGCTTTTCTTAGTAAAATTTAATGTGTAAATGATTTTTATTAATATATATGTCTAACTTTCAAATCTATCTTTGTCTATTTTGCTGCGTGCATAGCTGTCTTGTGTACTTAATTTATTCTTTTCTCCTCTCTAAACCTACTCAGCTTTTCAACCTCTAAAGCTGCTGTTGACTGGTGAATCTACCTGCCTGCCCTACAAGGACCCCTCTCAAAACAAAAGAAAGTCATCTCATCTACAAGGAAGTTATTATCCAACACTCAAAACCCATCCCTATAGAAATAGTGAAACTTTTCAACCTCTAAACCTGCTGTTGACTGGTGAATCTACCTGCATGCCCTACAAGGACACCTGTCAAAACAAAAGAAAGTCATCTCATCTACAAGGAATTTATTATCCAACACTCAAAACCCTTCCATCTATAGAAATAGTGAAAGTATGTCTCTCCTCTTGTACAGGCTCTGAAGCTGAATTGTATATTTTTAAAATAATAAAGTATTATTTATAGTCCAGTTTGCTGTGTGAAACCTCCCTCCTGAGCCAGTTACCCAGCAGCCATACCCCCCTCCTACCCCATAATAAGTTTCTCTGCTATAACATTGTTTACTCCAGCTGAGTCCTACTTCTTCTTTTCCTCTATTTTAGTGCTGCCTGTAGTTTAAACCTTTGACCATTAGGTGGTTCTCTACACTAGGCTCTGTAATTTCTCCTAACTCCCACCTCACTTGTATTTCTTATAGTCCACCCTGCATGTTCTTCAGTGTATCTGACTCTACTCTATCTTGTCTCCTTCCTTCTGTAGTCTTTTAGCCTAGCCCTATTTACCTTGCCACTGTTTTATCTTAAACCTACGTTACCTCTTGCCTGGAACTTCAGTCTGCTCCATTATAATCTGCTGGTCACAGAATGACTATGGGACCTCTTCATTCCCTTGCTCTAACCCACTCCATTTGCACTGCGGGCTCACTCACACCCCTACCCTACCCCCAAATCTCACCCACCCCCACTACATCTCAACTTATACCCCCTTGGCCACACCCACACTCCATATCAACCTATACACTACCTTATCTTGTTACATACTTAACACTTAACTCCTAATTACTTAGTACCTCCCTCTATCTAACCTTCCCTATACAACCTCATCTTTCTTTCCTTTCTTATCAACATGCCTATCCCTGCCATACCTAGACTCTTTTACCTGTTCCTCTTTCTTATAATTCTTCCCTCTCTACTTATATCACATATCCTCACCAGTTATGAATACCTAAACCATACTAGTTTTCAACATCCCTTAAAACAAACAACTCCTCTCTCCATTTCATCTTCACTAACTCATTGTAACACAACATTTTTATCATCCTACCTTCTACCTCACTTTCATAGATTAACCCACATTAGGTACCTCCAACTGAGAAAACCTAACTCTAATTTTTCCAAACTATTAAAACACTCACATACACCACAGCAACACCTACTTCTACATGGGGACATTCATCCTAATCCAGGCCCAGAAAAATCCAACACTAATTCCCAATCATTCCATACCATCTCTGAAACGCCAATTAGTGGCCCCAACTCTCTTCTTATAGCTCACCTCAATATACGTAGTCTAAACAATAAAATTACACAGCTACATGCACTATTAGGTTTATATTCTTTTGACATCCTATGCCTAACAGAGACTTGGCTCAAGCCAGTAACTAACAACAATGATATAATACCACCTGGATAAAATATCCTGAGGCGTGATCGTCTAAACAAAAAAGGCGGTGGGGTAGCAATATTGTATAAATCTGAATTACAAATTACTATATTAGATACTCAACCTACTGCGGTGGTGGTGCTGCATTAGCGTTGTCGCCTCACAGTTAGACGTTGCCCATTCGATTCTCAGTTAGAGCGTCTTCTGTGTGTCGACATGCGTGAATGGGCCTTCCTTCGTTGAAGGTTGTGTGTTAGGCCCGGCAAGCCAGCACGTCAAAATCTACTGCCAATCATTAGCGGACCGGAGTTCTGCTGTGGCGACCCCTAACCGGGAAAAGCCGAAAGACACAAAATATTAGATACTCAACCCTCCCACTCCTAACAATGCTGAAATCTTAATCACTAAGCTCCAGATTAATACAAATAAATCATTACACATTATCTGTGCCTATATCCCTCCAGGTAATAACATTAATACTCTTGAAAATTCACTTAGCTGGCTGTCCACATCCTTCCCACAAGAAACAATACTCCTTGGAGATTTTAATACAGATTGGTATTCCTGTACTTCAGCCAAACCTACTACTCACATTAACCTTTATGGCTTCTATCAAACCATCACCTCTACTACCAGAACCCACAAACCTAGCAATAAAAAAAGTACCTTAGACTGGATATTAGTTAATAGTAATCCTCTCCTATATAAAACAGGTATATTGCCTGATGATATTAGTGACCACTCTCTTACCTTTATAAGTAGACAAAAGACCACTATACTCAACCAAACTACCTTTTGGATTTCCCGGAACAAAAAAAATCTTAACCCAGATAACTACCTAGCTGAGCTCAAAGCTTGCAACTGGTCAACCCTAAAATACCTACCACTTGATGAAGCAGTGTCATACTTTAATTCCAAATTCCTGCTAATTCTTGACCGCGATGCTCCCTCCCATACAGTGAGGACCAGGAACAAACCTGCTCCTTGGCTCTCCAAAGAGACCACGCACAAAATGCTACAGAGAAATAAGATGTGGTCCAAATGGAGATATACAAAAGACCCTTTAGACCATCAAAACTTTAGACAACTTAGAAACACTACTAAAAAACTAACTATTCTTGACAAAAAAAAAACTACTACCATAAACTCCAACAAACCCAACCACATAATCCTCAAAAATTCTGGTCAAGCATCAACAGGCTATTTCATCCAGGTCACTCCAAAACTCCTACCCCATCTAACTTGACTCAAAACACTCCCATCCAAATCGCAGACACATTTAATAGATTCTTCTCAGAATCAGTTAAATCACTAGCAAATACCTTATCCCTAGCTAGCACCACTACACCACCCTGAACAGCTAATAATCCTCCTGTATTTACTCTACAACCAGTGCCAACATCACTCATCCATAAGCTTCTCCAAAAACGTAAACCTTGTACTCTATCAGCTGACCTCCTCCCAGCTGAATATCTGCAAATGGCAGCTAGTGCACTAGCTTACCCTATTTCCATCTTAATAAAGAGAACTATTATAGAATGTACCATCCCTTCTCTTTGGAAAGTTTCACATATAATTCCATTGCATAAGGGTGGTAATTCAACTGAACTCACTAACTTTTGACCCATTGCCATACTCTCTCCTTTAGCAAAAATCATGGAGAAATGTATCCACCAGCAGCTACTCGAACATCTCCTACAAAATAAGCTGCTGGCTGACTGCCAGCATGGCTTTAGACCATTCCACAGCACTACAACTGCTCTTTTATCCTTCTCTGACTGGATTAATAGAAATCGAAATAACAACCTGCTTTCCTCTGCTCTCTTTATAGATCTCTCTAAAGCCTTTGACATGGTTAATCATCAGTTAATGTTAGATACACTACAATCACTTTCCTTAGATACTCAGGCAGTCAAATGGTTTAAGTCTTACCTAGGTAACAGACAACAGGCAGTCCTCTGGGACAACAAACTATCTACTCAGCTCCCAGTCACTCTGGGTGTCCCACAAGGCTCTATTCTGGGACCTCTCCTCTTTTCTATTTTCATTAATGATCTTAAAACTACCCTCCCCCCATACCACTTGCATACAATATGCTGATGACTCAACTTTAATCTGTGCCGCAGACTCTTCAGCTGAACTCCAGTCCAGTACCCAGAGTACTTACCTTAGTTGAAAACTGGTTCCATCAACGCTGTCTCCTCCTTAACCCAAAAAAAACTAAACTATTACTATTCACTCGCACACAGAAGTCTATCCATATTAATTTCACAATTCCATCAAATAATACTACTGTAATAGCACCCAACACAACCACCAAACTCTTAGGTGTAACAATTGATCATAATCTTAACTATCAAAGCAGTTAATAGAAAACTTGGTTTCCTTTACGGACTTAAAGCCTTTCTTACACCCTCTGCCAGGACTACTATTGCTCAAACCCATCTAATCTCCACCCTACTCTATGCCTCCCCCATATATACCAACCTATCCAAAACTAATCTAAAGCTGGCAACTTCCTATAACAACATTGCCAGATTTGCCACTGGCTCCCCTTTTAGACCCCACCACTGCCAAAATCTGAAACAGCTAGGATGGCTGGAATTTCAAAACCAGGTTCTTTTTCAAAAACTTACTATCTCTCACAAGGTTCTGCACCATCCCACTAAAACTTCTATTCTCTGTAATCTTATTAGTCCTTATACAAATCTCAAAACTCTACGCTCAGCAAATAAGCTACTAGTTGCCACCCTTAAATCCAATAACAAATCTGGTGATTGCCTGCTTACTAACTTTGTTGGAAATACTTGGAACAGACTTCCAAAAGATCTAACTACCCTCATATCTACCCCACTGCTTAAGAACCAACTAAGAGTTTTCCTTAAATCCCAATGGTTATGTACTTGTTCTAAACCTGACGGGGACCCTCTCCCCTTGCTAAAATACCTCAAAACTTCCTTAACACTGATATCCATTTCTTATTTCCTTCACCATTTGTTTACGTTCCTCTACATTTTTTCTTCTTGTGTTACCTCAGTATTTCCTGTACTCTATCAAACTACTTCTTAATAACTTGCCTTGTCAGAGTTTTGTAATATGCCATGCCCTGTGAGCATCTATGTATATAAACTGTTTGATATTCAGCTATACTTTTCTTTTTGCTTTTTATGTCTAACCCACTACTCTAAATCTGCTATACCTGCTCTTCCATAGTTGCATCTAATGCTCTTAATCTCTTTGCACCATCTCTAATATTATTTTATTTTTATTCTTTCTCACTTTTTATATTATTTATGTCTCTTTCCATTTTTCCTCCTCTCATCTACTAACTTAAAATTAAATCTATGGTAAAGTGCTTTTTGACATTATTTGGTCTTATAATGTTTTTCTTAATGAAGATGCTTTGTATCTTTATTCAATTAAATTAATACTGTTTTGGAGCTTTTCTCCCTGGGCCTCTACTGAAAATGGACATATATCCAGCTAGACTAGCCCGGTCAACAAATGTAAAATAAATAAAAATTCTTCTGCTTTGTTGCCAACCAGGCGATCTTGGTTTAAGGGAGCATCCAGTAATTTAGCTTTAATATGATCTGGCAAAGATTGCTTCTTAAGCCAAGCTTGCCTTCTAAGTACAGACCCAGTGAAAGCAGCCCTGCAAGATGCCTCTAATGAATCAAAACCACACTGCAAAGTATGTTTTCCAAATTGTTCAGCAGAATGCATTAAATCCTGTAAATCTTTATTTTCAGCACAGTTAGGAATCAACATCATTTTCTGTTTAAGCAATCCAATAATATGCTGATGATACTTTAACATATGGAACTGACAGTTTAAGGCCCTAATGGCCAAGGTTGCAGAATTGTTTACCTTCTTATCCCATCTATCCAGCGCCCTGGAATCTCTATCAGAGGGAGTAGGATTTTTGGCAGTAGTAGCCTTAATGCCCTTGGGTCCCTGTGAAATGGTTTCAGGATCAGCAGTAGGATTTTTAAAGAGGAACTTGTGAGAGTCCAGTACCCTGTAATACCCATCAGGTTTTCTGGGAGCAGGAGGTAAAGAGTCAGAGGCCAGGCTAGATTCCGAGAAGGCATCATCTACAATGTCCAGTACAGGAGGGATAGCTAAAGGCCTGTGTTGAGGGAGAAGTAAGAATTCCCTAAGCCTCTTTTTGGAGGCAGAGTAATCCTGGCTCTCCCAGCAAAAATGCTCCCCTAAGAGTATGCAAGGTTTCACCAAAAGGGAAAGCCTCTGGAGGGGAAGCAGAGGGAATGTAATCCTCTGCACCAGAATCCTCATAGGTAGATAAGGGCAAATCCTGGTCATCAGAGAAAACAGAAATTTCAGAATCCTGATCAGAAAAATCGGAAGGAAAATCAGTTCTAGGTCTCTTAGAGGGGGGAAGGATGGCTTCCCCTGATTAGAGTAATAAAGTCTTCAGCCATTCTTATTAATTGTTTTTTAGGCATAGGGGCCTGACCATACAGTCTGGGTGTCGGTTTTCTCCTTGAAGAAGAAGATGGCGTCGGTTTAATCTGCAATTCAGTAGGCCTGAATACACCCTCAGAAGCCGGTGCCTGCACAGTGGCTCTGGACCCATCCAAGGTAGACACATCCACAGGTTCCACAACTGAAGAATAATCTCGCGGCATACCAGACTCCGAATGGGTCTCAGTTGAGGCCAGCGAATCTGAAGTAGCGGGTATCAGAAGCTGCAAAAGTGCCTCACTGAGTACCGGCGAACTGGCAACTAGCTTAGGAGAAGTGTTGTCAGCAGCTTTGGACCTAAGCGGTCTGTCTACATCTTTATCTTTGTGTTTAGAATGTCGGTAGTCGGGTGGCTTACCAAAGCCATTTCTGGATAACTGAACAGAGTACCAAAATATTTAGATGTGTAAATGAACCAGCGAATAGTACGAGGTTTGAATACGGCACAAAACCGACAGCGAGGTACGTCGTGGTCTGGGCCTAACCAAGGAATGCAGTACGAATGAAAATCTTTATGAGGTATTTGCCTTCCACAAGAAATCCAATTGTTAACTTTTACTGACATTGGTTTAGAGCAAGAAAAAGGATCCCCAATGGGGTACTTAGCTTGGTTGAAGACTATGGATTTGAAAACAAAAATTTCAGGAGTCGGCCAACCGGCACTTGCGAACTGCTTCTGCTTCGGGCACCGCACGGCAAGGAAGACTGATTTAATGACGTTGGCTGCATGCTTTACACCCCTGACTACCTGACATCATGGAAGATGAGACAGCAATCGACGCAGGACCCAAGACTTTGATTATCAGGCAGACTGCGGGCTACTGCAAGAAGATAACCCAAATGTGCTGACTGCAACAGTGAAACACGAAGAACATTGAAAATTTCAGGAGTCGGCCGACCGGCACTTGCGAACTGCTTCTGCTTCGGGCACCAGGCAGCAAGAAAGACTGATGTAATGGCGTCTGCTGCATGTTTTATACCCCTGACGTCATGGAAGAAGAGAGACAGCATCTGACACAGGAATACAAGACTTTGATATACCTGCAGGCAGGGAACCCAAATGTAATGACTGCAACAGTGAAACACGTAGAACATCCCTACTGCCTCCAGTTGGGAGCAGTCAGGCAGCCCTTCATGGGTGGTCAGGGTGCCTGTCAGAGACTGGACCACAGTACCTTGGGTTCTGTTGATCACCTTGTTTCCATTAATGGGGACACTTCTGCCACAACCATCCCAAGTCAGGAAAGGAACCACGGAGTTGATGTCAGGTTTCCTTAACCACAGAGACTTGGACCCCTTTTGGTTCCTGTTATAAGACCTCTACGGCGTCTCAAATCTTGACTCTTACAGCAGACATTTTTCCATTTGTTCACACTTCTGAATGATCTCTCTGATCAGTGGATCAAACAGGGAAGTTCCATCATATATGGCATTAAGAGACTTTAATGTTGTCTGCAAAGTCAGAAACATGAAACTAGGCAGGATGCCTCATACTAACACCCAAGCATGCAGTACGAGCTGTTCCATCAGCAGTGTTATGCATAAGCTGCATGAAGAGATTTACGATGTTCAACATAGTGCCCAATGTGGTCTCTGTTTCCTTGAATCTTGAGTGGGCAATTTATTCAAAAACACTACAGTTTATTCCATCAGATCTCTTTGAAGCATTTCATGTGGGTGGCGCAGTTCAAGATCCAGAGCATGAAGGTGCCTGAAGCAAAAACCCACTTCCCTATCTTGTCCGAAAGCCTTCAACTCTGTTGGATGGGTGAACAGTGGCTGTATCTTCTGTCAGCTCTTTCTTAGTCACAGCAACCACAATAATAAGAGTCAAAAGTACAGTTGTGCACACTTACCATAAATGTAGATGTTCGAGTGTATTCACTGTTGCAGTCATCACATTTGGGTTATCCTGCCAGGGATAGCCCTCACTCGGCCTGTATACCAGAGGCTTAGTATTTCTGCATCGGTTGCTGTCGCTCCAGGATTGACGTCAGGTCGTCAGTGGTATAAAATCAGGCAGCTGACACCATTGCATCAGTTTTTCTTTCCCGGTCAGGAGCCCCCCAAATAGGGAGCTAGGTTTTGGTGGAAGACCACCACCAGTAGAAAGTAAATACCACAAAATCCCTGTAAGGAGATAGGAAAAGAAAGAGTGAGAGAGACAAGGGGGATGGAGGGAGGGAAACCAGGACTGCAACAGTGAATACACTCAAACATCTACATTTATGGTAAGTGCACACAACTGTACTATGTTCTTCGTGTTTCACTGTTGCAGTCATCACATTCCGATTGACTCCCAAAGCTGAAGAAAAGGGTGGAGGCAGTCAAGACGACAGTGGGTTGGCTAGGATGCCCTGCAAGACAGGGGTGGCAAAGCCTGCCCTGGATTTGGAGAAGACAGGCAAGTGGTAATGCCTGGTGAAGGTATGAACAGATGCCCATGTTGCAGCCTCCAGAATGTCCCTGGTGGGGGACCCCTCTGAGAAAGGCTGCAGAGGTGGAGGTTACGCTGGTGGAATGTGCCCTGACCCCGTTTTGGGGGTGGTTTCCTGTGCTGTCTGTAGCAGAAATGGATGCAGTGTGCTATCCATTTGGAGATTGTTTGCTTGGATATGGCCTTGCCTTCTGCTCCTGCAGCGAAGCCGACTAGCAATTGATCAGTTTTTCTGAAAGATTTAGTCCTGTCCAGATAGAATCTGAGCTGTATGTGCACATCTAGAGAGTGCAGAATCCTTTCCACCTTGTTTTCTGGGTTAGGGAAAAAGGTGGGCAAAAGTATGGATTGGTTGAGAGCCGCACTGGACACCACTTCATTCATGAAGGATAGGTTAGTCCTGAGTGAGGCTGTCAGCATGGAAAATGATGAAGGGCTCTACAGCCATGAGTGCTTGTAGATCTGATACTCTTCCAGCTGAAGTGATGGCCAGAAGCAACGCTGTTTTCCAAGAGAGAAACTCTGATGAAGCTGCAGGTTCAAAGGGGGGGGGGGTAGGGTGAGCTTTTCCAACACAAAATTTAGGTCCCAAGCAGAGGTAGGAGCTCTTCTGGGTGGCCTTAAGTTGTTAGCCCCTCTTAGGAACTATTTGATGAGGGTGTGAGAAGAGGGGAGGCTCTGTACTGTAATAAGTAGAGATGGCAGAAGCATGAATTTTAATAGAAGGAGGATAGACCCCTGTGTAGTAGGTCTGCCAGGTAATCCAGGATGAGAGGTAGGGAGGGCTGTGCTGTTCCAGCTCCCTTAGCCTGGATCCAGGTGCAAAACCTTTTCCACTTGTCAGCATAGGATTTTCTAGTGCTGGGGTGTCTGTTCTCAAGTATAACATCTAGGGCTTGTTTGCTTAGGCTGGTAGCTTGAAGGGTGGTCAGAGAAATAAGCCAGGCTGCCAGGTTGAGGGTCTGCAGTTGGGGATGTATGAATTCTCCATTCCCCTGGGTCAGGAGTGTTGGGATCTGAGGTAGGTGTCATGGTGGCAGGGGTGACAGGCTGTGCAGCAGTGGGCATCAGTGCTGGCGTGGCCAGTCTGGGGCAATCAGGATTGCCCTCTGTTTTTCCTCCCTCATTTTGAGCACCCTTGATATGAGTGGTAGAGGGGGAAATGCATAGACCGAGAGGTTTACCCACTGGAAGGATAGAGCATCCACTTTCCAGGCCTTGCTGTGAGGTTCCCTGGTGCAGAATTTTCTGAGTTGATGATTGTAGTGGAAGGCAAAGAGATCGATCTTCTGGGTGCCCCATTTCTGGGTTACAAGGGTGAAGGTTCTGTGGTCTAGCAGGTTTCTGCTTAAGTTGTCTGCCAGAGAGTTTAGAGAGCCTGGTAGGAATTGAGCTAGCAGGTGTAGCTGCATGGCTGAGGCTGTGTGCCAAAGGGTCACGGCGAGCCTGCAGAGAGGATAAGAGCGAGTCCCTCCCTACTTGTTGATATACCACATCACTGTGGTGTTCTCTGTTTTGATCAGTAGAGGCCCCGGGGAGAGTAGGGATCTGAAAGCTGTCAGGGCGTGCTGAATAGCTAACATCTCTTTTTGGTTGATGTGCAGGTGTATTTGATTTGGGCTCCAATGGCCCTAAATGCAGCTG
This sequence comes from Protopterus annectens, assembly GCF_019279795.1. Classification (NCBI taxonomy): domain Eukaryota; kingdom Metazoa; phylum Chordata; order Ceratodontiformes; family Protopteridae; genus Protopterus; species Protopterus annectens. Next base: position 1,937,011,882 of record NC_056737.1, on the reverse strand, counting down.
CCGTCCAGGTGTGCACCCCAGGTATAGTCGGATGCGTCTGTGGTGAGGGTCTGGGCGGCATGGGGTTGTGAGAAGGGAAGTCCCTTGTTGTGGTTGCAAGCTGCTGCCCACCAAAAAAAAATCTTTCCTTGGACAAGGTATCATTGGAATGAGAGTTTCCAGATCTTGAGAGTGTTGACACCAAAGGCTTTTTAGGTACCACTGAAGTTTCCTCATATGCAGTCTGGCAAATTGAATGAGTAGGATGCAGGAAGCCACGAACCTTAGAGCTTGTAGGATTCTCCTTGCGGTTAACTGGGTTCTGGTGGCTAGTTGAGAGAAGTAGCCTGTTAGGTAGGCTTGTTTTTCTGGAGTAAGGAATGCCATCTGGGATGCTGTGCCAAGGCTTGCTCCCAGGAACAGAATTTTTTGTGTGGGGACTAGTTTTGATTTCTTTTCATTGACAGTATACCCCAAGGAGGTCAGTAGGTCCTGTACAAAAGTCAGGTGCTGTAAGAGCTTTTCCTGACTGTCTGCCTGAATCAAGCAGTCATCTAAGTATGGGTGAATTTGAATATTTCTTTGCCTGCAAAAAGCAATGGCGGGAGCCAGGCATTTTGTGAAAACTCTGGGAGCAGTGGATAAGCCAAAGGAAAGAGCAGAGAACTGAAAGTGCATAGATCCTGCCCTGAAACGTAGGCATTTCCTGCATGATTCCCTGATTAGGATGTGTAGGTAGGCCCTTTTTAGGTCTAATGTGGCTAAACAAGCATCCTAGGAAAGCATTGGTAGAAGCTGCTGGAGGGTGAGTATTCTGAATTTTGGTAACACCAGAAAGGTGTTTAGAATGGATAGATAGAGGATGGGAGGCCAAGTGCCCCCTTTTCTAGGTACCAGGAAGAGTATGGAGTAGAAACCTTGGCCTATCTGTTCTGCAGGAACATGCTGTATTACCCACATGGAGAGCAGGGAAAGGACTAGCTTTTTGGCCTTTGCCCACTGGTTTGGAGGAAGATCTGGAACTCTTTTGGAGTTGGCGGAGTGTAGAAATAAAATATGTACACCTGGGACACTATGCTGAGGACCCATTGGTCGTTGGTAATAGTGGCGCAGTTGCTTGGGTGGAGGGAGAGTTTTCCTCCTAGGGGCACAAGTAGGTGGGCAGAGGTAAGGGGTGGAGGTGTAAAGTCATTGTGAGTTCTTAACATACGGGGGTGGCTTTGCACTCCCTGTTTTTGAAAATGAGGCACTCCATTGCTTAGAGCTCTGCATTCCCTAAGGCTGATGTCTGGGGGGGTCTGCTTCCCCTGTGACTGGGCTGAGCTGGCCTGGAGGGGGCAGGAAAGGACCAGTGCTTGTAGGGGCAATGCCTACTGAACCTCGGAGGCTGGACCTGTAAGAAGTCTAACTGCATAGATTCAGCTTTTTCTTCCATCTTTTTAAGACCTCTACTGCCTTGGTACCGAATAAGTTGTCTTTGTTCAATGGTGCGTTCAATAACTTGGATTTGACATGGTCTGGCAAGGTCTTCTGGGTGCCCCATTTCTTCTAAGGACAGAACCAGTGACTGCTGCCCTGCAAGATGCTTCTAGGGCATCAAAGCCACAATGCAAGGTGTGCTTAGTTACCTGACTTGCAGAATGCATTAGCTCTTGTAATTCTTTATTTTCTGCACAAACAGAAAAGGAAGATATTTTTTGTTTGAGGAGTTCCATGGTATGCTGCTGATATTTCAGCATGTGGAACTGATAATTAATGCTCTAAAAACAAAAGTAGCAGAGGTGTATACTTTTTTACCCCACCTGTCTAAAGCTCAGGAATCCCTATCTGAGGGGGGTGGGATTCTTAGATGAAATTGCTTTAATTCCTTTAGGGCCTTGAGAGATGACCTCTGGGTCAGCAATAGGATTTTTTAAAAGAAATTTGAGAGAGTCAGGGAGTCTGTAATACCGGTCAGGTTTCCTGGGAGCAAGAGGAAGGGTGTCAAGAGTCAAACTGGATTCCATAAAAACATCATCCACAACATCCAGGACAGGAGGAATGGTCAAAGGTCTGTGCTGTGGTAAATCTAAGAATTCCCTGAGTCTCTTTTTTGAATGAGGATAGTCTTGACACTTCCATTGGAAATGCTCCCTTAAAGTATGAAGGGTTTCCCCAAAAAAAAATCCTCGGGTGGAGAGGCAGAAAGAATGAATTCCTCTGCATCAGAATCCTCATAAGCAGAGACAGGTTGCATGTCTTCATACTCAGATGCATCAGAGTCATCGGACTACTGTTCAGATTAAACTACTGGGGACAAGTCTTTTTCTTTCGGAAGGGGTAGCCTAGCTTCCCCTAATAAGCATAAGGTCTTCCGCCATTTTAAGCATTTGAGATTGAGGCAAGGAAGCAGGTGCCTGAGCTTGGGTCGTCAGTTTTTTGGGTGTGGTCTGTACCCTGGGCCTTAGAAACTCTGTAGTTTTAGAAAGAACTGAAGATGCGAATTAAGTCGTTGGTCTGTGTCGAGTATAGGTAGTGAGAATTGCTTCCTCAGAAGCTGGTGCCTGCTCAGCGGCTCCGGACCCATCCAAGGTAGAGACATCCGCAGGATCCTTAGTCAGAGAGTCTCGCGGCATACCAGACTTCGAAAGGGTCTCGGTAGCGGCCTGTGAATCCACAGAAGCAGGCATCAGGGGCTGCGAAAGCGCCTCACTGAGGACCGGAGAACTGATGACTAGCTTAGCAGAAGAGTACAGTTGTGTACACTTACCATAAATGTAGATGTTCGAGTGTCTTCACTGTTGCAGTCATCACTGTAGAGTTCTTCCTGCCGGCAGGCAGTCCTCGGTCGGCCAGAATCCCAAAGTCTGGTCCTGCGTCAGCTGTTCAGTCATGCTCCCTGACGTCAGAGCGCTAGGAGTACAAAGCTGCCAGCCAACGCCATGTTCTCCAGTTTTTCTTGCCCCAGATGTCAGATGCCCAAAAGTGAAGGGTAATAGTAAAACAAAAATGTAACATACAACACACCCCATACCCTGTAGCAAATACACCTCAGAAGAAGGGTGAAAAAGGAAACCACAGTAATAAAAGTGTAAGAGGGGACAGGAGGGTAGCAGACTGCAACAGTGAAGACACTCGAACATCTACATTTATGGTAAGTGTGCACAACTGTACTATGTTCATCGTGTTTCACTGTTGCAGTCATCACTGTAGGGTTGAATCCCAAAGCTGAGATAAGGGGTGGTGGTTATAGAGTGGAAGGGGTGGCAAGAAGGCCCTGCAAGACTGCAGAAGCAAAGCCTGCCCTAGACTTAGAATAAAGAGGGAGATTATAGTGCTTAGAGAAAGTATGCACTGAACTCCAAGTTGCAGCTTCCAAAATATCTTTGGTAGGTACTCCCCTGAGAAAGGCAGCTGAAGTAGCAGCAGCTCTGGTAGATTGAGTCCTAACTTTTCCTGGGATTTGCTTTCCATGATGAGAGTAACAAAATCTGATTCCATGAGCAATCCATTTAGAAATGGTCTGTTTTGAAATAGCTTTGCCTTGGGAATTTGCTGCATAAGAAACAAACAATTGCTCTGTTTTCCTGATATCCTTGGTTCTGTCCAGGTAAAAAAGTACAGTTTTGTACCTACCATAAATGTAGATGTTCGAGGATCCACATTGCTGCAGTCCTAACTATTGGGGTAGTCCGCTGTCCAGTCGGCCCGAATACCAAAGTATATGGCTGACGTCGGTCACGGCGCATTAGACTGACGTCAGTACGTCAGGGTACTAATGCGCATGACCGACGTCATATCCTCAGTCTTTTCTTGCCCCAGATGTCAGAAGACCCTAAAAAGACAAGGCCAAAACCAAAACACACCAAACATACCTGCACCAAAAATATATACAATATATACAAAGGTACCAGAATATAATCTCACCTACACAACCACCCCTAAACACAGAGGGAAGGAGGGAGGTAATTGGACTGCAGCAATGTGGATCCACGAACATCTACATTTATGGTAGGTACAAAACTGTACTATGTTCTTCATTCCACATTGCTGCAGTCCTAACTATTGGGTAGAATCCCAAAGCAGAGGTAAGGAGGCTGGCAAATCATAAGGAAGCAGGAGCTGATAACATGCCTTGCAAAATAGCTGTGGCAAAACCAGCCCTAGACTTAGAGTAGAGAGGAAGGTGGTAATGCTTAGAGAAAGTATGCACTGAACTCCAAGTAGCTGCCTCCAAAATATCCTTAGTTGCCACCCCCCTTAGAAATGCTGTTGAAGTGGCAGTAGCCCTAGTGGAATGAGGCCTAATCCCAGCTGGAATCTTCTTGCCATGATGGGAATAACAAAATGCAATGCAGAACCCAATCCACCTAGAAATAGTTTGTTTTGACACAGGCTTGCCCTGCGAACTCAAAGCAAAAGAAACAAACAACTGCTGAGACTGCCTAAAATCCTTAGTCCTGCTTAAATAATAACGCAATTGCCTGTGTACATCTAAAGTATGCAAAATCTTTTCCCCTTTATTTTGGGGATATGCATAGAAAGTAGGCAAATGAATAGTTTGGTTTAAAGCCACACTAGAAACCACCTTAGGCATAAAGGAAGGATTAGTACGTAATGATACCCTATCCTTATGAAAAATCAAAAGGCTCAACCGCCATAAGGGCCTGTAACTCAGAAACCCTTCTTGCAGAAGTAATGGCCAACAAAAAAGCAGTCTTCCATGACAAGTATTTCAGTTCAGCAGTAGCCGCAGGCTCAAAAGGTTGTAGAGTAAGTTTCTCCAACACAAAATTGAGATCCCAAGCAGGAGTAGGAGCTCTACGTGGGGGTCTTAAATTCTTTGCCCCTCTAAGAAATTGCTTGAACAAAGGATGTGAAAACAATGGTGGGTCACAATCATAGTGAGCTGAAATTGCTGCAGCATGAATCTTAATGGAAGAGAAAGACAATCCTTTGTCCAATAACTCAGTAAGATATTGAAGAGCCACACTCAAATTAGGCTCCGAAATCTCCAAATTCTTTGCTGCAGTCCAAAATAAAAATCTCTTCCATTTTTCTGCGTACACTTTCCTTGTACTAGGTCTTCTGGCTTCCATAATCACATTTAAAACTTGTTGAGGAAGTTGAGACCTGCTGTCTTTCAAAACAGAATATGCCAGGCTGTTAGATGAAGAGAGTGAAGCTTGACATTGAGCAGACGACCGTCCCTCTGAGACAACAGGTGTGGAATCAAGGGTAAAGGCCATGGAGGCTTCCTTACCAGACTCCTCAGTAATGGGTACCAGTGCTGCCGAGGCCAATCTGGAGCTATTAAAATCATCCTTGGCTCGTCTTGTCTGACCTTTAGAAGCACCTTTGGGAGAAGAGGCAGAGGTGGAAAAGCATACACATGAAGATTTTTCCAACTGAAAGAAAGAGCATCCACTTTCCAAGCTGTGTGATGAAATCCTTGTGCAAAACTTTGGCAGCTGGTGGTTTAGTGGAGAAGCGAACAGATCTATGTCTGGAGTTCCCCATGACACTGTCAATTCTCGAAATGCATGAAGATCCAGTTTCCACTCGTGGGGATCCATGATTTGCCTGCTTAACACATCTGCTAAGGAGTTCTGTGCTCCCGGCAGAAACCTTGCCTGAAGAGTTAGTTGCAAGCTGAGCGCAGTCTCCCATAAAATCATTGCTTGCCTGCACAATGGGTAAGAATGTGTTCCCCTTGTTTGTTGATGTACCACATGACAGTTGTGTTGTCTGTTAGAATCAACACCTGCCCTGGAAGAAGTAACTCCTTGAAAGCCATTAATGCAAACTGGACTGCTAACATCTCTTTCATGTTGATATGTAGATGCTGAAGTCTGGCAGGCCACTTGTCTTGTATCCATTTTCCATCTAGATGAGCTGCCCAAGCAATGTCTGAGGCATCTGTCGTTAGAATCTGACTCGCCTCTGGCCGGGTCACAGAGAGTCCCTTGTTTAGGTGACATTCCTGAGCCCACCACAAAAATTCCTTTTGAATGCAAGGTATTATTTGAATGACAGTGTCCAAATCCTGGCAGTGCTGTGTCCATAGATTTTTTAGATACCATTGTAGCTTCCTCATATGCAGTTTGGCATTGGGAAGCACCAGAATACAAGATGCCATGAACCCTAAGGCTTGAAGGACTGTCCTTGCAGTCAGCCCGGACTGAAGAGATAGTTGATGGAAGTAACTGGATAGATTCTTTTGTTTGTCCGGGGTTAAAAAGGCCATCTGGGCTGCTGTATTCAGTCTCACACCCAGAAAGCACAAGTCTTGAGAGGGTACTAGACTGGACTTTATTTCGTTCACAGAATACCCTAGGCATCTTAGCACTGCTATAACATATTCCAAATGCTGTAGAAGGTCTTCCTTTTCTTGAGCCAGAAGCAGGCAGTCGTCCAAGTAAGGATAGATTTGAATTCCTTTTAGCCTGAAGTAAGCTATCACTGGAGCCAGAACCTTTGTGAATACTCTGGGCGCAGTGGATAAGCCAAAGGGCAATGCAGAGAACTGATAATGAAAATTTCCAGCACGAAAACGCAGATACTTCCTGCAACTTAGCCTTATAGGCACATGAAGGTAAGCTTCCTTGAGATCTAAAGTTACCATCCAGTGATCTTTGCCCAGCAGAGGTAAAAGCTGTTGTAACGTCAACATTTTGAACTTGGGAATGTCCAGATAAGTGTTGAGGATAGATAAATCCAGAATTGGTCTCCACGTGTTCCCCTTCTTTGGTACTAGGAACAGGCGAGAATAAAATCCTAGGCCCCATTCTGGCGCAGGAACTGACTGAATGGCTCCTATTTGGAGCAACAGAGAAATTTGCTTGTGAGCCTCTGTTCTTTGTAGAGGAGGAATGTCTGGCATGCCTTTGAAAGGAGGCAAGGTATGGAAATAAAACCTGTAACCGTGGTGAATGATATCCAGAACCCATCTGTCTTGGGTAATTAAATCCCAATTTTCTTTGAAAAGAGACAGCCTTCCTCCCAGAGGTGCTGCCAGGCGAGAATGTACTGGCAGCTGAAAAGGCAGGTCATTGGGTCTGCTTACGAAAGGACTGACCCCTGCCCTCACCAGAAGTCTGAGCAGGTGAACTCCCTGTCCTAGGCCTAAAAGAACCTTGAGCTCTGCCCCTACCACGTCTAGACCTACCCCTAGACTGAGAATCATAAGCAGGATAAGTCCACCCCTTAGTAGGCCAATTTCTACTAAACTTCGGAGGCTGCACCTGCAAAAAATCTTTAACAGTTTGCATAGACTTAGCCTTGTCCTCCATTTTCTTTAAAATTGCTTCAACAGGCGAACCAAACAACACATCAGACTGTAAAGGAGCATCCAAAATCCTTGTCTTAACATGCTCAGCTAAGTTCTGATCTCTCAACCAGGCGTGCCTACGAAGAACAGAACCAGTGGCAGCCACCCTCGAAGAGGCCTGCACAGCATCAAAACCACACTGCAAGGAATGTTTACCCACCTGTTCAGACACATGAACTAAATCCTGCAACTCTTTACACTCGATACCTTCTGCCAGAGCATCCACCTTAGATTTCAATTGTGAAAGGAGGTAATTCTGATATTTTAACATGTGAAACTGACAATTCAATGCCCTCATGGCTAAAGTGGAAGAAGTATACACTTTCTTTCCCCATCTATCCAAAGCCCTTGCCTCTTTATCAGGAGGAACAGGATTTTAACCACAGAAGCCTTCACACCTTTAGGCCCCTGAGAGACAGTTTCCGGTCTGCCCTAGGACTCCTAAAAAGATACTTATGAGCTTCAGGCACCCTATAGTACCTATCCGGTTTAACTGGTGCAGGAGGCAAAGAATCAGGATTCAGGGAAGCCTCTGCAAAACATCTTCCACCACATTCAGAACCGGAGGTATAGCTAAAGGCCTATGCTGGGGTAAAACAAGAATTCCCTAAGCCTCTTCCTGGAATCAGAGAAATCTTGACCTTCCCATTTAAAATGCTCCCTCATAGAATGCAGAGTCTCTGAAAATGAAAAATCCTCAGGAGGAGAAGCTGAAGGAGTAGAATCATCCACATCAGAATCAGAATAAGGAGGATACTCCTGCAAGTCTTCAGCCGAAGACTCAGAAGCCTCCGAACAGTGCTCAAAACTCTCAAACTCAGGTTCCACCCTAGGCCTCTTATCAGGAGGGGGCAAAGAACCTCTAATCATAGTAATCAAATCCTCTGCCATTTTAAGCATATGTTTCTTAGGCAAAGACCCTGAAGCACTAGGAGAAACCCCCACTGAAGCTACACTAGGCCTGCCTCTCAAAGAAGCCTTGGAAACAGAGGGGGAGGCCCTAACCACCTTAGGAAGAGAGGGAAGAACAGCCACCTGAGAAGCCCCCTCAGCCTGGCCTACTTCCTGAGAGGATACATCCTGTAACAATAAAGTCTCTCCCTGAGACTCCAAAGAAACACCTGGCAGAACCTCCGGCTCCACTGAGTTTCTAAAGAACCGCCAGGGACTGTCGGTTCTTCCACTCTAGGCTTTGCTGCTTTATCCTTGCGCTTTTGCCCGAAGCGGGCGGAAAATCCGACGGCATTTTATAATTACAACGCTTCCCAAACACTAACCTGGCACAGTCTAACCTTCTCTTAATAGTGCGTTTGTTAAATCTTGCACAAGAGCGCATCCAACAACGCCGTGCTCAGGCCCTAAACAAGGTATACACAAAGTATGGTAATCCCTATGAGGTATCCGTTTCCCACAAGAAATACAGTTATTCACTTTTTCTGACATCCGGTTAAATACTGAGGCAAGAAAAAAACAAAATATTCCCAACGGGTACTTAGCCAACTTTGATTCGGTCTGAAACTCTGACTTCAGAAACTTTCAGAACGCCAACCTGCACTCGCAAAATTGCTTCTGCATCGGACCATGCGGCAAAAAAGACTGAGGATATGACGTCGGTCATGCGCATTAGTACCCTGACGTACTGACGTCAGTCTAATGCGCCGTGACCGACGTCAGCCATATACTTTGGTATTCGGGCCGACTGGACAGCGGACTACCCCAATAGTTAGGACTGCAGCAATGTGGAATGAAGAACATCGAAGTTGCCTGTGCACGTCCAAGGAATGCAAGATCCTTTCCCCCTTATTTTGTGGATTAGTGAAAAAGGTTGGCAGGTGAACAGTTTGGTTTAAAGCCACTTTAGAAACCACTTTAGGCATGAAATTAGGATTAGTCCGTAAAGAGACCCTATCTTGATGAAAAATAATATAACGTTCCACAGCCATGAGAGCTTGTAACTCCGAGACTCTCCTGGCTGAAGTCAAAGCCAGTAGGATAGCTGTCTTCCACGATAAATACTTAATATCAGATGTGGCAGCAGGCTCAAAAGGAGGCAGAGTAGGTTTTTCCAGAACATAGTTGAGGTCCCAGGCAAGTATGGGTGGTGTCCTAGGGGGCCTTAAATTCTTTGCTCCTCTGAGATATTGTTTCAGTAGTGGATGCAAAAAGATTGGAGGATCTGTATTGTAATGTGCAGAGATAGCTGAGGCATGTATTTTTATGGAGGAGAAGGATAAACCCTTATTTAACATGTCTGTCAGGTAATGTAAAATCAATGGAATATTAGGAATGAGAGGATCCGAATTCTGAGCATGCATCCAGGTACAAAATCTCTTCCATTTACCTTCATAAAATTTTCTAGTGCTAGGCCGTCTGGCTTTTAAGATGACATCCATGACCTGTTTGGGAAGGGTAGGATTAATCATAGACCCTGAATATGCCAGGCTGAGAGTTTTGATATGAGAGTGCAGAACCTGGCCCTGGTGTTGGGACAAAGGATTTGGAATCTGAGGTAGAATCCAAGGAGGCTCCTGGGATAGATTCATCAGAGTTGAGTACCAAAATTGACGAGGCCAATTTGGGGCCAGTAAAATCATCTTGGGTTTGTCCTGTTTTATCTTTAATAACACCCGTGGAAGAAGAGGTAGAGGAGGAAAGGCATACCCCGAGAGGTTCCTCCAACTGAATGAGAGAGCATCCACTTTCCATACTAGTTTGTGATATGTCCTTGTGCAAAAAAATCTGTAACTGGTAGTTGAGGGGGGATGCAAACAGATTTATGTCCGGGCAGCCCCAGGCTTCTGTAATCATCTTGAATATTTGGGTGTCTAGCATCCACTTGTGTGGGTCTGACAGATTCCTGCTCAGGCTGTCTGCCAGAATATTTTGTTTCCCTAGCAGGAACTGAGCTTGTAGGTCCACTTTGCAAGCTAGAGCTGTGTTCCAGAGTGTCATGGCTAGTCTGCAAAGGGGGTAGGAGTGTGAACCCCCTTGCTTGTTTATGTACCACATAACTGTGGTGATGTCTGTCCGTATCAGTAGTTGTCCTGGCTGTAGAAGATCCCTGAAAGCCAAGAGGGCATTCTGTACAGCTAACATCTCTTTTAAATTGATATGTAGGTGCTTCTGATCCTCTGTCCAAAAACCTTGCAGGCCTTTCCCCTGCAAGTGGGCTCCCTATGCGTAATCCAAGGCGTCCGTGGTTAACACTTGGTTGGCTGGAGGCAGACTGAAGGCTTTCCCTTTGTTTTGAAGACATGCCATGGCCCACCAATGGAATTCTTTTCGTAGGCAAGGCAAGACAGCAATCTGTGTGTCTAGACTGTGGCAAAGCTGGGACCATACACTTTTTAGGTACCATTGCATTTTTCTCATATGCAGTCTTGCATATGGTATGAGAAGGATGCAGGAGGCCATGTAACCCAATGCCTGCAGGAATTTCCTTGCAGTTAAATGAGACATTAACGCCAGGGTTTTGAAAGTTGAAGCCAGCTGAAGTTGTTTTTTGGATGTCAGGAATGCCATCTGAGTTGTTGTGTTTGGAAGAGCACCCAGAAAAGTTATCTGTTGTGTGGGTGTCAAATTTGACTTTTTTATGTTTACAGTGAATCCCAGGTACTTGAGTAGATTTTGAACAAATTCCAGGTGCTGGAGTAGGACATCCTTGCTGTCTGCTTGACTAAGGCAGTCGTCCAGATAAGAGTAAATTTGAATTCCCTTTAGTCTGCAGTAAGCTACTACTGGTGCCAGGCACTTGGTGAAGACCCTGGGAGCAAGTAGACAAGCCAAAGGGCAGCGCAGAGAATTGGTAATGTTTCGAGCCGGCCTTGAACCTGAGATATTTTCTGCACTCCTGTCTGATGGGGATGTGTAGGTAAGCCTCCTTTAAATCCAATGTCACCAACCATGCATTTTTGCTCAACATTGGCAGGAGCTGCTGCAGAGTAAGCATCTTGAACTTTGGTATCTCCAGGAAAGTATTTAATACTGACAGATCCAGGATGGGTCTCCAGGAATTTTGTTTTCTGGGAACTAGAAAGAGCCTTGAGTAAAAGCCTTGCCCCGCCTCTGATTGTGGAACCAGTTCTATGGCCCTCATAGCCATGAGGGATCCCACCTGATTTAATACCTCTGCCCATTGACGTTTTGGTAGGTCTGGCCATCCGTTTGGTCTTGGCAAGGTATGAAAGTGGAATTTGTAACCTCTTGAAACTACATCCAGAACCCACTTGTCTTGGGTTATGTAAGTCCAATTTTGGTGAAAAAGAGAGAGTTTTCCTCCTAGAGGGGCTTCCAGGAGAGAGGTTCCTGGAGCCAAGCAGGGGGAGTCATTGAGCCTGTTTTCTGTAAGATTGAGGCCCGTCCTCTCCACCCCTGGGGGTGGAAGCACTCCACTGTCTAGGTCTGTAAGAGGTCTGTGCTTGGGCCCTCCCTCTGGAGCGCCTATATATACCCCTCTGAGGCCTGTCCGAGCTGGGAAAGGACCAATTTTTAGTTGCCCAATTTCGGCTAAATCTTGGGGGCTGAGCTTGTAAGAAATCCTTAACCGTTTGCATGGATTTTGCCTTATCCTCCATTTTCTTTATCACCTCTTCAGCCTTAGAGCCAAACAAAACATTATGCTGAACAGGAGCATCCAGTAACTTTACTTTCACTTGATCAGGCAAGTTTTGTTCCTTTAACCAAGCATGTCTTCTAATGACTGTGCCAGTGGCAGCCGCCCTGCATGAAGCCTCCAAGGCATCAAAACCACAGTGTAAGCCATGCTTTCCCACCTGCTCAGTAGCATGTAGCAAATCGTGTAAATTCTTATTATCTGCACAAGCAGAAATTGTACTTAGCTTTTGTTTCATAACAGACAGCAGAAATTGCTGATATTTTAGCATATGAAATTGACAATTTAAAGCCCTAATGGATAAAGTAGCAGAAGCGTACACTTTTTTGCACCATCTCTCCAAAGCTCTAGAATCCTTATCTGAAGGAATAGGGTTTTTAGCAGAGGCGGCCTTAACACCCTTAGGACCCTGAGAAATGGTATCTGGATCAGCAGCAGGATTTTTATAAAGAAACTGGTGGGAGTCAGGGACCCCGTAATATCCGTCAGGCTTTGCAGAAGCTGGAGGAAAGGAGTCAGGAGTTAAATTAGCCTCAGAAAAAACATCATCCACAATATCCAAAATAGGAGGAATAGCCAGGGGTCTGTGCTGGAGAAGAAGAAGGAAATCCCTAAGCCTTCTCTTAGATTCAGAGTACTCCTGTCCTTCCCAGTGAAAATGTTCCCTCATGTCATGTAGAGTTTCCCCAAAAGAAAAATGATCAGGGGGAGAAGCTGAAGGACTGGATTCCTCGGCATCAGAATCCTCATAAGGAGGGAAAGACTATTCCTGTTCAGAGGAAGACACTGAAGAAATAGATGCCTGATCAGAGGATTCATAATCCAATTATTGCCTTGACCTTTTGTCGGGGGGGGGGGGGATGTGAACCCCTAATCATAGTTAGTAAGTCCTCTGCCATTTTAAGCATTTGTTTCTGAGAATTGGGTCCCGGATCAGAGGAGGTCTGGGCTTGAGTCTTTGATTTAGAAGGAGTCTTCGCCTTTGTCTTTGCCTTTATTTGAAGCAGTGTAGGCCTGAAAACCCCCTCAGAAGCCGGTACCTGCACAGCGGCTCCGGACCCATCCGAGGGAGCATTGTCTGAAGGTCCTGCACCTGTAGTACTCAAAGGCCTAGATGGCTCCTCGCGAGAGTCCGTTTCGGCAATCGGTTCTGTAATGGCTGACAACAGGGGCTGCGAAAGCGCCTCACTGATGGCCGAACCTGTAGCTGGCTCTACTTGTAAACCGTCGTCTGATTTGGACCTCGGAGGCCTGTCCTTATCCTTGTGTTGTTTGTGAACTCCGGTAGTCCGAAGCGAGTCCGACGACATATTGTAATTAAATCGCCTGCCAAAGCAGTGAAAAGCAAAATCGTATCTCCGCTTAATAGTACATTGGTTAAATCTAGCACAAAACTGACAACTAGCTACGTCGTGGTCAGGGCCTAAACAAGGAATACAGTAAGAGTGGAAATCCTTATGAGGTATTTGCTTCCCACAAGAAATACAATTATTAACTTTTTCTGACATCGGACTGGAGTAAGAAAAAAGTTTCCCCAACAGGGTACTTAGCTTTGAGAAGAAGAAGAAAATCTTCGGAATGAAGCACGAAAAATATCAGGAGTCAGCTGACCGGCACCTGTGAACTTCTTCCTCTGCACGGCAAGAAAGACTGGAGAACATGGCATCAGCTGGCAGCTTTGTACTCCTAGCACTCTGACGTCAGGAAGCATGAGTGAACAACCGACGCCAGACCCAGACTTTGGGATTCTGGCCGACCGAGGACTGCCTGCCGGCAGGAAGAACCCTACAGTGATGACTGCAACAGTGAAACACGACTAACATCATCATCGGCGGTTTTGGACCTGTGCGGTCTGTCTCTGTCTTTATCCTTACGTTTTTTCAGAAGATCGGTAGTCGGATGGCTTACCAAAGCCATATCGGAATTTGAGGACTGAGAACAAAAATATCTAACTACAATAAGGGCCCAACGATGTATAGTTCTGGCGCTGAACAAAGCACAAAAGCAACAGCGGGGGACGTCGTGGTCTGGGCCTAAACAGGTGATGCAGTAAGAATGTAAGTCTCGGTGTGGTATTTGCTTTCCACAGGCAAGACAACTGTTAACTTTTTCTGACATCGGTTAGAGCAAGAAAAAAGGACAGCAACTAACGCAGAAATACTAAGCCTCTGGTATTCGGGCAGAAAGAGGGCTATCCCTGGCAGGATAACCCAAATGTGATGAATGCAACAGTGAAACGTGAGGAACATCTTAGGATTAAAAGAAAAAAAGTCTGTTTGAGGAACTGGAGTACTTTCTATGGTTTAAGAAGTCTGTGTTTGGGGGACTGGAGTACTTTGTCTGGTTTGTGGGGAATGTCTTCTGAAGAATTTCACTCCTGCCATGTCCTCTTAGCAGTCAAAACAATCAGGTGTGTTGGCAGGAGATACCACACAAGAAGTAGAGGGTGCCGAGCCACAGGCTTTAAAACTGCCCGCTTCATCCTGAGAGGGTGGGTCTGTCAGTCAAGATCCTCTCTGATACATTACCTCCAAGATCTCATCAACTGTGGTATCTTCTGGAGAGGACTGGGAGGAGCCCTCTTGATCATCTCGATCAATACCTGGATGTGACAAGCTCCATAAGGGAGCCAATATGTCTTCTTGTGCATGTCTGCCTCCTTGGAATGTGAAGTGGGGGCCAGTGCAACTCCTCAGAAAACTTGGATTACGCTTGTGCACTTAATCACGACCTTGGGATGCATGGAGTGGCTAAGACACAACCAACACCAGAGAAGTCTGTAGCTCTGTTCTTTGAGAAGAAAAGTACAGTTGTGTACATTTACCATAAATGTAGATGTTAGAGTGTATTCACTGCTGCTGTCCTAACCATTGGGTTATCCATGCTTTGGTAGCTGTCAGTCGGTCCGAATACCAGAGTCAAGGTTTTGTGCATCGGCTGCTGTCGCTTGCTGGGTGACGTCAGGTTGTCCGAGCTATAAAGGAGAGCAGGCAACGCCATTACTAAGACACAACCAACACCAAAGAAGTCTGTAGCTCTATTTTCTGAGAAGAAACTATAATTCTATCCATAACTTTGAAAAGATGATCCCACATCTGCCAGATCCAAGAATGCCCCATTGAGAGCTGGCACAACTCTCTCCAAAGAAGTGGTGGCTGGCACCAATTTGGGTAACCCTGAGACAGACATAGTGGAAGACTACAAGGAGGGGATTACTGTCAATAATTTGAATAGCAGAAGATTAAGACACCATATGAAATGGTGCCAAAGTCTTGGCAAAGTGTCAATCACTCAGCTTCGAAGGCCTCAATGTCGAGTGCAACAGCTCCAGAATCCCAGGGCTGAAGTTGAAGGAACAAGCTCCAGACTGTGTCACCAATGCCAAAACAAGGATCTGTGAAGGAACTAACATGGGGAAAAAAGGGCCAATTCATTTATCCCTTGAGATGAAGGCAGGATGGGAGAACAACCTTCTTAATCTTCCAAAAGGCCCTCATGATACATTCCCAACCCACATATGAACTACTCCAAAAGGACCAAAAGGTAGCTAGGGGGAAGAAGATGAAGGAAAGTGAAAATATTCCATCTCATGAGAAGTCCTAGCAAATGTTGTCTTGAAGAGCTATTCAGAATCACTACTGGCTCCAAATTAGTTGGTGATGAAGTGGAAAGTTTGTAGGTGTTGACAAAGAGGTTGATTCCAAACTCTGAACCTTTGGGTCAAATAGGGCAGACACCATTGGTTTTCCTTTTCCATTGATCTTTATTTTTTTTTCTTTCTTGGATTTGTTTGCTTTAGGGTCAGGAGGGGGAAACCCTTCAAAATTAACTTGCTTCTTCGGAAGACAATGCTCATGGTCGAAGGGCCTTAGAAACTGAAAAACAAAAAAAATGTTCTACCCTTACACACACACAACCTACAACTTATGCATGTCTTGAGGGTGAATACTACGCCCACATTTGGAGCATTTACGGAAGCTCTTTCCCATACAGTAAAGCTGAAAATAAAAAGAAATATAGCAAGAACTAGAGAGAGAATATAACATTTCAGATTGCATGCTAATATACGCACATACTCTCTAAACTTATAAGCTGACACACTACAATTACTAAAATTAAGATGTAGCATCTGAAGGCCAGATGAAACAGAAAAAAATTAAAATTATAAGGAGCTCAAAAGCTCACTAATTGGATTATTGGAAAAAGATCTAACCTGGCAAACGTTTAGAAGAAGTTTTGTGTACCTCTTCTTGGCATTACAATACTCCCTAGATTCCCATTTAAAGTGATCCGTCATTCTGCTGAAGGCATTACCAAATGAAACAGTCGCTGGTGGGGAAGTAGAGGGTAAGGTACCCTTGGTTTCCGGTTCGCAGGTGGAGGTGGACATATGGAAGACATATGTTAGCTCAGCTGTCTCAGAATCAGAATTGTCAGGGGGCAAGTTCCTTCTTCGGAACAGGAACTGACACAAAATACTACCATGCACACAGCTACAGGTTTCATAGAAGTAAAACAAAGCCTTGGACCAGCCTCATGAGATCATGAGATGGAGGCCTGGGATTGGGGAATGGGTGAAGGATACACCCAGATCAAACTGTGGCAAGATGGTGGGCACCTGGGGTTTGGATGACTTGGCCATACTGTTTGAGAGTCATGACAGCCTTGAAGGACTCAGGATGTGGCAGGCAATCTGCACCTCATGGACAAATACTAAAAGAAGGCAATCCTACACTCCTTGGTAATCATAACACAGGCTTTAAAACCAGATGCCTGGGGATGGCAATCTAAACTGAGCAATTATGGAACAGTTATAGCTTGGGAGGATGCATCACTGCCCAAATGCAAAGTGGTCTCTGGAGGGGAAATACTAGATACTTCAGGGGCTGAAAAAGAACCTAATTAGACCTAAAACCCATCAGCTTAAGGCAGCCTTTGGACTCAGTGGAATTTTTCAGTTACCTTTCACTTTAAGGGCTGCTCTCAGAAGAGCTGGTTGACAGTATTAACAAGATGTTCAGCTTTTTGTTTTTTTTTTGCTGAATGTAGTGTTGGAGAGATTTAGCTTCTCTGTTTTATGATCTGCTTAATGAACAAGGTGCAGCAGGAACAACAGACAACTCCCAATCCCCAAACAAAATAAGCATGGAATATAGAAAACCTTGAAATCAACTTGTTCTCCATGGACAATGCAGTCATCAGTCCTATTAACAGTGTGTCCCTGACACCCAGGAAATTCCAACAGTAACAAACATGTCGGGGAAAAAACACAAAGATTTTCACCAGCAAGATACTTATCTGTCTATTCTAGAAGCCAGGCTGAATCCAACAGAGTGGTAAGACATACTGTGGTATGTGTACAAATCAATTAAACTGTGGCAAGAAAAAGAGACAGCACTACCATACACACCTCTTATACTTCAGGGAGTGTGGGATGGCATAATGGTTAAGATGTCGGCCTTACAGATACAGTGAGGGGTTTGATTTTCACATGGCATAATTAGCTACAATTAAAATGGCCTACAAAGGCAGTTAGTCAAATACTAACCTATGAACCTATGTAAGGGCATTCATTTGAGAGGATGCCTGGCCTTGAGGGGGAAAAAGGTACAAAGCTCTACATATCAGGCTGGACACACTTCTGCAGAAGAATTCCTAACTGTAAAGACCATTGCGACAGTGAACCATGCAATGAACATCTTCTATTCCAAATAAAAATAAAGTGTTCCTCTTTCTGACAATCTGCTAACATTTTTTGAAGGGCAATGCTATGATTTTAAAATAATCAGAGACTAAGAAGTATGCTTGCATTTAGCAAAGTTTTTTTTTTTTTTGAAACAAGGAGTAGTGGAGGGATACACTCCCACACAGGTGATAGAATATAACAACACAAATACATTTAACAGGTAATGGAAGAGGTGTACAAGAAAGAATGGGAAAAGGAGAGCTGCATGGGGTATTGGCTGCATACCTTAAGCAGACCCAGAGGACATATTTGTCTCCTGCTGATAGCATATATCTACATCAGGTTAATACTTGAACAAATCAATAAAAATATGACAAGAACAATATTATGATAACTGTTACATATATATAAAAACATTTACATTTCATACATGCTCCAAATCAAGCTTCTGCAACTAAATGGTCAAGTATTACAAGTAGAAATGACCACAAGTCACCACATGAAATAAGCTCTTACTTGGTAAAGCGTATTTCCAAATGAGAAGTCAAATACTCCCTTGGGGTAAAGGTGTGCTCCCAAACCATCATGTTAGGTACGTAGTTGATAGAAAAACATAGTTCTGATAAGGCAGTGTGCAGTTTATCCAAGCTAAAAAAAAAAAAAAAAAAAAAAAAAAAAAAGACAAATATACAGACAATTTAAATACATTTTAACAAATCACCAAAACCAATCAATAATTTAAAAAGTACTCTGTGCTTTTACGTAACACTAAATTCATTAATGACCTGATCCAAAATTATTTTAAGTAGCTAAAGACAGAAAATTACCCGTTTAACTGTATCCATGCTAACTTTACTAAGAACAGCCTGTGCATCTAACCACAAAGGTAAAACAGTAGTTACATCTTGAGTTCTAAACAAAAACACAATCAGACCAGCACAGAAAAACAATAAAAACAATTTTACACAATAAGCACTCCTTTTTAGGCATAAATCCACAACAAGATATATTTATGTTTTTAACAGATTTTATACTTGTTAATCTGAAAATGATGTACAGCTGTATAAAAAACGCACTACAGTAGCTGATATTCAAACACAAGTGCCACTACTGCAGTATTACTCACAGCAGATGAGAACTGGTAGCAGGCAGACATATGTCCTTCTGGATGACTTCCAGAGCTGTTAATGTCTCCACTGCGAAATCCTCTCCTCAGGCAAGAGGAATCAGACTAATGCTGGGTCGAAAAGAGAAAGCAGCCATCTACAGTTTTTTTTGGTTATGTGTTTGAAAAGGGAGACATTACTCCCCAAAAGTCATTACTGACCGTGGGGCTTGCAGAAAAAAAGTAATAAGGGTTCCTGCAAGTATTTAATGAAAAATTGAGGGGGGGGGGGGGCAGACATACCAAGTCCTAGGAGAGCATGGAAAGAAAAAAAGATGGGGCTGCAGACAGTGGACGTATACTGTAACAGTAATCCTTGCATTTGAGCATCTATTGTTATAGTAAAATCATGTTAAGTTCAGGGAGACAGACCCATCATATATCACTGCTAAAAGCTTGTTGCTGAATAAACTCCGTCATCTGATACATTATAAAGGCAAATGATAATCTGCCCCTACTAACTGCCCTGAAGATGACATACTACAAGAAAAAAACACATTTTATTCACATGCACACACAAAAATTGCTTTTTTCTGCTTCAGTACTCACTTCGTAACCAGAAGTCGATTCTTTCTCATACTCTCTACTCCTGGCTTTTCCCTTTCTGGTTCTCCCTTCTTTCCTGTCTGCTTTTTTGACTTCTTGTTCACCGCTTGGCTTATAGTTTTGGCACAGTGTTTTGGCAGTAACTATATAAAAGATGTAAATAATTTCTATTACTGCAAATATATTTAAAAAAAAAACAGTAGCAAATTATGGAGGCTTTCAAAATAGATCAATTTTTAAAAGGCTACTGGTCTCCACATCCTGATGCAAGATTACTACAAAAACATGTATTTACAAATTCCATGTAAATGGTGGCTTGACTTTTCTATTATATATAAACCAAGTCAAACAAAACAGAACGAATGACCTTGGGGGAATGTAAATGCAAAGTAACTGCACAATCCAGTCACGGCAGGCAGTTCTGAAATCTAAAAGAAAAAACAAACTTTTTTGTTTACACTCACAAGACCACAATTAAATAATAAACAAAATGCATGCAATGAAATCCAGTGGTAAAATAAATGCTGCCCAACATTTATGGAAGGATTTCATATGAAATAATGCACACTGGCATGAAACTGTGATCTTATGCTTAAATAAGCACTGCTGTGCAGCTCCTTTGTGCATTTTTGTACACTAAGCCAATATATCACCTTTAAAATCTGCATTCAAGTGCATTGTTTAAAATAACCTTCCTTATTAAAAGCATTTTCCACTTCAGCAACTGTCCAATTACAACATATTTTAAAAAGAGCTGCAACGGTAAGTGGACTTAAAAATGTAGAAATCTGTAAAGACGCCATAAATGAATACACAATAAAAATTTTGGCAGGTGACAAACATTTGTGTACACAAATGGGGCATGGAAAAGCAAATGTCAGTGTTACATTTCAAAATCCATTGATTCAAGGATTATCTCTAATATAGTTTTATCAATGGGTCCTAGTGCAACTAAAATCTAATCCTACAGTCCTAGACATAGAAGCAAAGACTGCAGAACCTCCTAGGTGAGATTACCTAGTGGATGTTGGCTTAATTTCCTTTCTTTCTAAACACACTTTTTAGGTTGATAAGATGCACCTAGAATAAACATGCACCAGAGGAAAGATGATAAAAAGATCAGCTAGCAGGAGTTCCTCCAAGCTCACATCCACATATATATTTTTGAGGCAGGCTTTTATTGTGCCTTTAGGGTATTTCCTTTAACAAGAGTTAAGCAGCAAGCTAGTGACCACTTCAACAATGGTCAAAGATCACTGCTTCAGGCCTAGTAAAAGTGGTAATTTCTCTAGAGATGTGATCTTCAAATCTGATGCAAATAGTTTTCCTGGGAAATCAATTCTGGTACTTCTAAGTTTTTAAATTACATCAGTAACTCAACCAACTTTCAAATCCAAAAGGAAAGCTAAAGATGACTGCATTCTACATATCAACTTGCAGACATTGAAATAAAGTACAAAATCCCTTGAAAAATAAGCACATTCAGAAAAAAAATCTGGACATTTAAATAGCAAACAATGTAAATACCAAATAGCATACAACTCTTCCCACTTCCATTAGGAATGCAGGACACTATCAACAATCTTTTAAAAAATGTGACAGAAATGATAGAAAAATAAAAGCAGATTGTATCAATGTAAAATCTGCAGACTAACGAACTGCACTGAAAAATTCTTCCACATAAGGTCATTTATTTTTCTCCTGAAAAAAGAAAATGTCCTCTTTCTTTAAATTATTGGTACCACTAGAATGTTAGCCGTGTAGTGTATTTTTCTGTGTACTAGCCATCTTCAAAAAACATATGTGAATTTCAGTAAATTGTGTGAAGGGATAAACCAAGCCTGAAAATAGGGACATACCTCCAAAACAGGCACATCATATGCAGGGGTAAATCAGGCCTGAAAATAGGAACGTTACTCCAAAATATGGACAGTTCTCAGGTCTAACAAACACTCTAACTTAAGTTTTTTCTGCAGGACATACCTCTCAACCTGGAAACATCAAAAATCTGGACAAGGCCCATGAAAAATTGGTAAAAATCTGTACGCTGATTAACATCTAATTTGCATACACAATTACGTGACCCCACCCATTCCAATGGAATTATGGGATACCAACTTTCAAACGCAAACTGAAGAACAGACAACCAAAACATGGCACCAGAGTCCCCCTGCAGCCATTCCAATATCCCATTACCTGGCTGTTTCGCCCCATTTACCATAAACACTAATGTATGCATATTGCTTTACTTCTACAATGATTTGGATTTTATTTTTACATTTTACAGCACAACAATGCAGAAACACTAGCAGACATCTGGTAAACAAAGCAATACTGTCTCACAATGAAAATAGGCTTGGCACTAAAACTTCTCTGCCCTTGAAACTTACGTTCATTGAAACAGCATTGAAACCCACATCACATCCAAAGAAAATGCATCTGGTCAGTGGTGGATAAACTGAGCCCTTACTACATTACTTCCTAGAAAGGATGGCCTGTGCACAACGGCATCAGGTCACACAAAAAAAAAAGTTTACAAAAACTCATTTCAAGATTACAAATATTGTTGAATACATGACAAAACCACAACTGGTATACATACCTAGAACAGAGAGAATGTATCAAGACCATACGTATGGCATATTTAACTTTTAGCTACCCCTCTCCATTTTCCATGAAATATTTGTAAAATAAGTATGTTGCTGTGTCTCTTGGCTTTTCCCGGTTAGGGGTCACCACAGTGGAACTCCGGTCCGGTAATGATTGGCAGTAGATTTTTACGTGCCGAGTTGCTGGCCCTGACGCACAACCTTCAACAAAGGTACGCCCATTCACGCATGTCTCCACACAGAAGACGCTCTAGCTGAGAATCGAACAGGACAATGTCTTACTGTGAGGCGACAACGCTACCGCAGCACCACCATCGCAGTATTTATTTTAAATTAGAGCATATTTTGATTTTAGATTAATTTACTTCCTCTGTACATACAGTGAACTAGCTGTGTGCTTTGATACTTTACTTTGATAGAATTAGCCTTGGAGTTAATTGAGTTAAAAGGGCTGCCTTATTAAAAGGATAACAATTTAAAGTTAACCATAATGGCAGATACCTTCATGAGAGTGTTAATAAAATAAAATAATGACAGAAATCCTGATTGTGAATGCACTTACTACAAGGATTAATAATTTCTTGCTGCATTGGGTAGTGGTGATGAAGTGGACAGATAAAAACATGTCATACATTTTATCCGTTTATTAGTGACTTAGAATCAAAAGTTATAAAATACAAAAATGTGTACCATGTTTTATTATGCAGTGTTGGTTGACCAAGTTGTTGCATGTTCATCAGAAGTCCAAGGAGAGAAACAACTGAAAACATGCAAGCAAAACAACACATTCACAACATACTTTCACAAGCAATTAAGTCTTCAGCTATATATACTATTGAAGCAGGTACACTCAAATCAATTTTTTGTTCAGGTATTACATCAGGTGTAGAAATTAAAGCAATCGCAAAGTGAGTCTCTGAATAGAGAGTCAATAGTTAAAAGTCAGAATGTCCTGCACTGATAAACTCAAGTCAGAGAAATGGGAGACCCTAACTCAAACCCAAAAGAGATGGTCACCAACAGCATACATGTACAGTGCTGCTCCGAATACCAGTTAGTGCTAACAACTGACTGCAAACAAGAAGCACTTAAAATACAAGTTAGTCTCTCTCTTCTCTTTCTAGCTATCAAACTGGCCAGCTACCATCTATGTGTTTTACTCGTTAGAAATGTTTGATGCAATACAACAGTCCATTTGAAGATTGACAGTAAACTTGGTGCCCTGTCCTGATGATTATACACTGTACTTGATGCATTCTGCAAAGGAATGAAATAGTTGCTTCAGGATCATTGTTTAATGGTAGTTGATAACTGCTACAATAATAAATAAGTAGGTAAATAAATTAATGTCTAAATGAGGTGACTGTAGTGTTTTTTTCCGTTTATCTGGAAAATGCACCAATTCTCAATTACTTATTTCCTCTGTTACTGCTAAGAGCTTATTTATGTTCCTTTATATATGTGCCGGGCTCTTGCCATACACGCAGCACCATTTCACCAGAATGCTTTGTTTTGTGAAAAAGAAATACAAATAGATTTAGAGGGTATGCAATTTAACTATCAATTGATTTAGTTATTCCTACTTATTTGTTAGTTGCAAGAAATCTTTTCACCCATGACTGAATCTTCAGGAAATAAAAGCTTGCAAGAATCTTTCACTTATCCGGAATGACCAAATATATGGCAAAGCTTTTGAATTAATAAATATTGACAAATTTATATTGAAAAATAATAAAGCTGATCACAAGGAACAATGTTCTATTTATTGCAGTCATAACTCTCAACCTTCACTCTCCAAAATATGATGCACTATCTCTCATAAATAATGTGGGGCAAATGGAAGTGCAGCATGTTTACTACCAGCTTCAACTAAACCATTACTTTGAAAAAGTAATCTGATTCAATATTGCATGCTTACCATCAATATCAGTTAAAGTCTCCGCACTAACTATGAATGTCGAGCCTTCTAAAATCAGACGAGCGAGACGTTTGGCCATAACATAACCACATTCCATTGCAGGCTAGCTGAGCAAAAAAGCAGGCAGCAGCTAATAAAATCCAGGCGCGAGCGATACAAACAAGACATTCCCGCTCACAAAAGCATTTGATTTGAGCCATGTGCAAGCTCAAGTTCAGACAGGCTGGTAGCCCTGATGGAGCTGTCATCATCGCGCACGCGATGATGTCAGCTGACAAAACATGAAAAATAAAAAAAATTAAAAATAAAATCGGAAATGAATTGGTGTCAATTGGTAATTGTGGCACCCCATTTTTGGACCCCAAAACTCGGACAGTTGGGAGGTATGCTGCAGGACAAAGACAGTGAAAGAAACACTGAAGCCAGTTTCTCTAAGACAAAATAAGTAGAATGGATGATACCGTGCTGAACATGATCAGAGATAATCAATGCTAAGCGTGACCTACCAGAGTAAAATCAGTGTGTCTGACTGTATCCAGAGTATCTGCTTCAAAGTACAATATGGAGGCAAAAACAGGTGCAAGTCAACAAAAATACAGAGATGTAAAGAGAGGATTCCACAAAGGCAATAGCATCAGCATCCAGCTAAAGAAACTGAATGTAGATAAAAATATAAAGATCAATGACATGCATGGCTAATTAAATCTCAGTGAAAAACTAACCTATTCAACAAATGTAATATTCAAAGGGGAGTTATGGCTATGGACTTCATAAAAGGTCATCAGAAGTCAATTTCCATGTTGCAACACTCCAATAGACCATATCACCGAACAACTAACTGAGATTGTTTTTAAACATTCTAAGGTTAACCAGATGCTTTATACATGAAAGCAACTTATTCCACCTGCTTCATGCAAGGGCAGTGAAGGACTCGCTCTGATTAGAAGTGTGACTCCAGTTGTAGCAATCCAGTAAGTAGTTGTTTGTGGTAGGTCTAGAATGTAAGTTGAAAGTGATGTTTATAACTATACTAGTTGATTTACCGTGAAAATTCTTGTAAGCCCATATGAGATCAGCCCAGACAAGTCTGCAGCAGACAGGATAGTCTGAAGTTCCTCAAACAGTCTTCATTAAAAGATTTGACAGCTCTTTTTTGTAAAATACTTTTGGACACACTCACAATTTTTGTATTACTGAAATAAAACTTTTGGACTACTCGTATAATATGTTTGGACATGCTCAAAATTTTTATATTACTAACACAGGAACAAAATCTAGAACCTTACTCTAATGTTGGTCTTATCAGGAAGGAGAACAGTTACGCATCTGGATGCAAAAGAACATGTAATCACAGCCTTCAACAATGAATGTCATTCAACAAATTCACAGTAATTAAATATACACATTAAGAATGGGCAACTATGAATGACTTTGCTCAGAAAACCTTTTCTCCATAGACAGTACACATCCTACAAGGCCTGATAAAAACTTTCTATAGAGTAGTGAAGTTAACAGCCAGCGGTATCTGCTCTGAAAATGAAGACGTCTATTAGCTTGAGTGGGAAACCGCACAATTGCTAAAGGGCAAAGATTATGATAAACTGTTCTCTTCCTTCCAGAAAGTTGAGCAACATACAGCAGTGATCAACATGAGTACTTATATAGAAGGAGATACATGAAAGATACGGAATAGAAGAATGACATCTAATTTGTTACACAAAGCTTGTAATATTAAAGAAATAATGAATCAATGTAAAAAATGATGTTTTGGGAAATTTAACTCTCTTGGAACTCATCTAGCTTAAAAAAACACTTGGCCTTTTCCACAAATACAGTGAGCCAGAACACAGACTGACCAACCTGTACAAAGGTTTGTATTAAGTACAAAGACTACAGTGATTTTCACTTTACTACTAAGCACTAAAGTCCTGAGTAATAAAATGAAAGCTATTCACTTACCATAGCGTGCGATCTGTGTCTTGTTCAGTCTGGTTTAACAGTTGGGTTACGGGATCCGATCATATCAAACCTTAGCACTTTTTCCAACAGCTTTGATCCAGGGCTCTGACTTCCCCTACCCAAAATTCCCTCTGAATGCCTCAGATAGAGTTTGCCTGCTTCTAAGGAAAAACACAGGCCTAGTAAAAAAACAAAAACAAATGAACAACTGACATGCAGAACAGCGATAGGCTGTCTTAAAAGCCCCTGATCAGGTCAAACCAATCAGGTGGGAGCCAAAAAGTTAACAATCTTGGGTGGGGTTACAGGCAGGGATGTTGAACCAGATGTAACAAAAACAGAGATGTATCTTTATGCAGGTACATAACTTTCATATCCAGTGTTGTCTTTTCCATCAGTTTCAATACCTGGGACAGAATCATATGCTACCCAAGAAACAAAGGGTAATCTCATGGAGGTATACCCCTATGGTGGAGACAAATGTACAAGACCTAGAATGGACATCCAACCTGAAATGTGACAAAAAAGTATAAACTGTAGACTAAGTAGCTGCAGAACAGATCTCATCAATAGGAATCTCTAGCAGAAAATACAGTGGAGGTAGCCATGGTTTTAGTCGAATGAGCTTTTGGTTTGCCAGGAAAAATTAACCCCATTTTATCATTAACAAAGAAAAGGCACAGTTGGAAAGTCACCCAGACATTACTTTAGTTTTTGAGGACAGAAAAACCTAGTCTAACTTTCTGATATCCTTGTGACTTAAATAAAATCTAAGCTGACAATGAACGTCCATCAAATGTATACTCCCCTTTGAAAACTTTGGAAAGAACACTGGTAAATTATTAATTCGATTAACATTCACTACAGAAGCCACTTTTGGTATGAAATGAGGATTAGTTCACAAAGATAGCCTACCCTTATGAAAGACAAGGTACAGAGGTTTGCAATACAATGTTTGTAATTCAGAAATGATGACTAACAGATGATTGTTCTCCATGCAAGGAATTTTTGGCCCACTGATGAAGCAGGCTCAAAGGAGCCTTAGTTAATGCCTGCAGCATGATAGTAATGTCCCAAGGGGGAACTGGACCCTGACTGGAGGTCTTATGTGAAAAGTCCTGTTCAAAAAAGCTTTGGAAATTTTAAGGACACAATGGAAGTCTAATTCTGTCCCACAGAAACTGGAAATGGCTAAGTGGACTTTTCATAGCTGTAAAGCTGGTACCTGTCTAGAACAACTCTGCCAAAAAATCTAAAATAAAAGGAAGAGGAGGTGAAAAAGAGTTAAAACGTCTGGAACAAGCCCATATGGTATATAATTTTTACATTACAACTGGAGAAACCATGCAGTTAATTTCAGGGTTTTTAAGTCTCTGTGAGGATGACAGGGTGGGTGAAACAGAGGATCTAGACGTGGGTACAACACCCATTGGAGGGTGTTTCAGATGAGGCCAGAGAAAGAGGAACCAAACCTTTCAGGGCCAAAAGGGAACAATGAAAGTATCTTTTGCCTTGCATCTCCTGTTTTTTTCTTATCAGAGGGAAGGGTAGAAAGGCATGAGAGAGACCCAGGGACCAACTGTGGGCTACAGTTTCCCTTTGTGATTGTCTCTGTGGAGTAATCAGGCAAAAGCAACTGCTGCATTTGTTATTTAGGTAGGAAGTATAAAGATCACAGCAAAGCTGGCCCAAATGAATGAAAATCAACACCACTTCTGACTGAAAAATAGATCTGTTCAGTTTTGTCTGCCAGAACAATAAGTCCTCTGGGTTGTGCATTGCAACCAGAAAGCATCAGGAAGACGACTGCCCTATGCCACACTCCCATGGCTTTCTGGCACAGTGGGTATGAACAAGTTCCTCTGTTTGTTAATATACCAGACTACTGCCATGTTGTCAGTCTGGATGGAAATCTCACCCTGGAGTAATTACTCCTGAAATGCATGCACTGCTAAGAAGACAGTACAGTTGTGTACATTTACCATAAATGTAGATGTTCGAGTGTATTCACTGTTGCAGTCATCACATTTGGGTTATCCCTGCCAGGGTCGCCCTCGGCCGGCCCGAATACTAGAGGCTTAGTATTTCTGTGTCGGTTGCTGATTGCTTTAGGACTGACGTCTGGTCGTCAGTACTATAAAGTAAGGCAGTCAACGCCATTACATCAGTTTTTCTTCCCTTAACCTGTCAGGAGACCACAAGTAGAAGCCAGAATCTGGTGGAAGAACCCCACCAGTAGAAAGTAAATACCAATGTGTCCCTTGTAAGGAAAGAGAAGAAAAAGGGGGATGGAGGGAGGGAAACCAGGACTGCAACAGTGAATACACTCGAACATCTACATTTATGGTAAAGGGTACACAACTGTACTATGTTCTTCGTGTTTCACTGTTGCAGTCATCACGTTTGGGTTTATTCCCAAAGCAGAGGAAATGGGTGGAGGCAGACAAGGAAACTGCTTGCTGGCTATGATGCTCTGCAAGATTGCAGAGGCAAACCCTGCCCTGAATTTGGAGAAGAGAGGCAGGTGGTAATGTTTGGTAAAAGCGTGAACAGATGTCCAGGTGGCAGCCTCCAGAATGTCCCTGGCGGGGACTCCTCTGAGGAAAGCTGCAGAGGTGGAGGCTGCTCTGCTGGAGTGAGTCCTGTCCCCCTTGAGGGGAAGCTTTCCATGTTGTTTGTAGCAGAAATGGATGCAGAGTGCTATCCATCTGGAAATTGTTTGTTTGGAGATGGCTTTGCCTTCTGCCCCTGTAGCAAAGCTAATCAGCAATTGATCAGACTTTCTGAAGGACTTAGTCCTGTCTAGATAAAATCTGAGCTGTCTGTGCACATCTAGAGAATGCAGGATCCTTTCCCCCTTGTTCTGGGGATTAGGAATAAAGGTGGGCAAATGAATGGATTGGTTGAGAGCCACATTGGACACCACCATGGGCATAAAGGATGGGTTAGTTCTGAGGGATACCTTGTCAGCATGGAAGATTATGTAGGGTTCCACAGCCATGAGCGCTTGCAGCTCGGAGACTCTTCTGGCTGAAGTGATGGCCAGAAGGAAAGCGGTCTTCCAGGAGAGAAATTTTAGCTATGCAGAAGAACCCGGTTCGAAGGGGAGGGGGGCAGGGTGAGTTTTTCCAACACAAAGTTAAGATCCCAAGCTGGGGTTAGTGCTCTTCTGGGTGGCCTCAAGTTGCTAGTCCCTCTTAGGAACTGTTTGATCAAAGGGTGTGAAAAAAGAGGCTGCTCAGTGGGGAAATGAGCAGAGATAGCAGAGGCATGAATTTTTATAGAGGAAAAAGAGAGGCCACTGTGTAGTAGGTCAGCTAAGTAATCCAGGATGAGAGGGAGGGAGGGCTGTGCTGTATTTGCTCCCTTAGCCTGAATCCAGGTGCAGAACCTTTTCCATTTGTCAGCATAAGACGTTCTAGTGCTAGGGCGTCTGGCCCCACATATAACATCAAGAACCTGTTTACTGAGGTTGGCAGATTGATCCGGGGTTAGGGAATAAGCCAAGCTGCCAAACTGAGAGTCTGCAATTGGGGATGCATGAATTCCCCTTCCCTCTGGGTCAGGAGGTTTGGAATCTGAGGAAGATGTCATAGGGGCAGTGGGGACAGGCTGTGCAGCAAGGGGTACCAGTGCTGACCAGGCCAGTCTGGAGCTGTAAGAATTGTCCTTGGTTTTTCCTCCTTTATTTTGAGCAGTACCCTGGGGATGAGAGGTAGTGGAGGAAAGGCATAGACCGAGAGATTGACCCAGGGGAAGGACAGGGCATCCACTTTCCAAGACATGCAGTGATGCCCCCTGGTGCAGAATTTGCTGAGCTGATGGTTGGTGTGGGAGGCAAAGAGGATGACCTTCAGGCTGCCCCATTTCTGAATTATTAGGGTGAAGGTTCTTCTGTTGAGCTGCCACTCGTGTGGGTCCAGAAGATTTCTGCTTAACTGGTCTGCCAGAGAGTTGAGAGAACCTGGTAGGAATTGTGCTAATTGGTGGAGTTGCATGGCAGAGGCTGTGTGCGAAAGGGTCATGGCCAGCCTGCATAGAGGGTAGGAGTGAGTCCCTCCTTGCTTGTTGATAATGGTTTTGTCTGTTTTGATCAGGAGAGCCCCTGGGAAGATAAGGGGACTTCAAAGTTATCAAGGCGTGCTGGACAACCATCATCTCTTTTTGGTTGATGTGCAGAGGGATTTGCAGTGGGCTCCTTTAGTCCTGTATGCACCTGCCGTCCAGGTGTGCACCCCAGGCATAGCCTGATGCATCTGTGGTGAGGGTTTGGGCGGTGGGGGAGGGGAGAAAGTTAGTCCCTTGTTGTGAGAGCATGCTGTTCCCCACCAAAGAAAATTTTTTCTGAAGCAAGGAATTAAAGGTGTAAGAGTCTCCAGGTCTTGAGAGTGTTGACACCAAAGGCTTTTTAGGTACCACTGAAGTTTTCTCATATGCAGTCTAGCAAATGGAATGAGTAGTATGCAAGATGCCATGAACCCCAGAGCTTGCAGGATCTTCAGATCTTGCAGATAATTGGGGTCTGGTGGCTAGTCGAGAAAAGTAGGCTGTCAGGAAAAAATGCTTTTCTGGTGTAAGAAATGCCATCTGGGATGCTGTGTGCAGGCTTGCTCCCAGGAATATAACCCTTTGGGTGGGCACCTGTTTGGATTTCTTTTCGTTGATTGTAACCTAGGAAGGTAAGTAGGGACTTTACAAAGGCTTTTCCTGGCTGCCTGCCTGAATTAGGCAGTCATCTAAGTATGGGTAAATCTGGATATTCCTTTGTCTGCAAAAGGCAATGGCCGGAGCCAGACATTTTGTGAAAACTGTGAGAGCAGTAGATAAGCCAAAGGGAAGCGCAGAGAACTGAAGGTGCCCTGAAACGGAGATATTTCCTGCATGATTCCCTGACAGGAATGTGGAGGTAGACCTCTTTTAGATCTAGGATGGCTAGCCAAGCATCCTTGGAGAGCATGGGTAGCAGCTGCTGGAGGGTGAGCATTTTGAATTTTGGGATCACCAGGAAGGTGTTTAGAATGGACAGATCGAGGATGAGGCGCCAGGTGCCTTCTTTTCTGGGTATCAGAAAAAGTCTGGAGTAGAAACCTTGGCCTATCCGTTCTGAAGGAACGTGCTCTACTGCCCTCATTGAGTGCAGGGAAAGGACTTGCTTTTGAGCCTCTGCCCACTGGTTTGGAGGTAGATCTGGGAACCCTTTTGGGGTTGGACGGGTGTGGAAAGAAAATTTGTATCCCTGGGATACTATGTTGAGAACCCAGCAGTCGTTGGTAATGGTGGCCCAGGTGCTTGTGTGAAAGGAGAGTTTTCCTCCTAGGGGTAAGAGAAGGTGGGCAGAGGGATGGGGTGGGGGAGGTGAGTCATTGTGAGTTCTTACCATAAGGGGATGGCTTAGAACTCCCCGGTTTTGTAGTGGAGGTAGTCCACTGCTTAGATCTCTGCATTCAATATGGCTGCTGTCTGGGGGGGTCTGGTTCCCCTGGGTTTGGGCTGGACTGGTTTAGTGGGAGCAGGAAAGGACCAGTGCTTGGTGGGACAATGCCTGCTGAACCTGGGTGGCTGGACCTGTAGGAAATCCTTAATTGACTGCATATATTTTGCTTTTTCTTCCATATTTTTAAAGACCACTTCTGCTTTAGTGCCAAATAAGCTGTCTTTGTGCAAGTGGGCATCCAACAATTTAGATTTGACATGGTCTGGCAAGGGCTGTTCCTTAAGCCATGCATGCCTTCTAATGACAGATCCTGTGACTGTTGCCCTGCAAGAAGCTTATAGGGTGTCAAAACCATAGTGCAAGGTGTGTTTAGTTACTTGACTTGCAGAATGCATTAACTCTTGTAACTCTAGATTCTGCACAAGCAGGAAGGGAAGACATTTTTTGTTTGAGGAGTTCCAGGGTATGTTGCTGAACTTTTAGCATATGGAACTGACAATTTAGTGCCCTGATGGCAAGAGTAGCGGAGAAGTATATATTTTTTATCCCATCTGTCTAGTGCTCGGGAATCCCTATCTGAGGGGGTGGGATTCTTATCAGAGGTTGCTTTAATCCCTTAAGCCCTTGAGAAATTACCTCAGGGTCAGCAGTAGGATTTTTAAAAAGAAATGTGTGCAAGTGAGGGACTCTATAGTACCTGTCTGGTTTTCTGGGTGCAGGAGGGAGGACGTCTGGAGTCGAGCTGGATTTCAGGAAAACATCCTCCACAACATCCAAGACTGGGGCAAGAGTCTGTGCTGTGGAAGATCTAAGAATTCCCTGAGTCTCTTTTTAGACTGAGGGTAGTCCTGACTCTCCCATTGAAAATGCTCCCTTAAGGTATGAAGGGTTTCCCCAAAGGAAAAATCCTCTGGGGGGGGTGGGGGGTGGGGGGCGGCTGAAGGGATGAAATCCTCTACATCAAAATCCTCATAAGTAGAGAGGGGTTGCATGTCTTCATATTCAGATGCATCAGAGTCATCTGACTCTTGTTCAGATAAAACTACAGGGGACAGACCTCTTTTCCTTTTGGAGGGGTTGCTTGGCTTCCCCCTGATCAGCATTATAAGGTCTTCCACCATTTTAAGCATTTGAGACTGAAGCAAGTGCCTGAGATTGGGTCATCGGTTTCTTGGGTGTGGTTCGTACCCTGGGCCTAAGAAAATTGGTAGTTTTTGAAAGAACGGTAGTCACGAAAGAAGACACCGGTTTGTGTCGAGAATCAGTATTGCGAAGTACTTCCTCAGAAGCCGGTGCCTGCTCAGTGGCTCCGGACTCATCCAAGGTAGAGACAACGAAGAGTTTTGTGGCATACCTGACTCCGAAAGCATCTCAGTAGCGGTCTGCGAATCCACAGAAGCAGGCATTAGGGGCTGCGAAAGTGCCTCACTGCGAACCAGAGAACTGACGACTAGCTTAACGGGAGCATCGTTGGTAGGCTGGACCTGTGCGGTCTGTCTCTGTCTTTATCTTAACATTTTTTTGGAAGATCTGCTGTTGGATGACTTACCGAAGCCATATCAGAGTTCAAGGACTGTAAGCGAAAATATCTAGCTACAATAAGGGTCCAACAACGGACAGTTCTGGTGTTGAACAAAGCAGAGAAGCGACAACAGGGGACGTCGTGGTCTGGGCATAAACAAGTGACGCAGTAAAAATGAAAGTCTCAGTGTGGTATTTGCTTTCCACAGGTGAGGCAACTGTTAACTTTTTCTGACATCGGTTAGTGCAAGGAAAAAGGATCCCCAATGGGGTACTTAGCTTTAGAAGACTTCAGCTTCAATTCGGTAGGCGAAACTCAGGTAGCGGCCGACCGGCACTCGTGCGAACTGCTTCTGCTTCGGCCTTCACAGCAAGAAAGACTGATGTAATGGCATCGGCTGCCTTACTTTAGACTACTGATGACCTGATGTCAGTCCTGAAGCGACAGCAACTGATGCAGAAATACTAAGCCTCTGGTATTCAGGCCAGCCGAGGGCTACCCTGGCAGGGATAACCCAAATGTGATGACTGCAACGGTGAAACACGAAGATCCCCACCTTCATCTCCAAGAGAGTGATGTGAAGACTGAACTCTGTCGATGATCATGAACCCTGCGACATCTTCCATTCATAACTAACACTCACTCACTCACTCACTCCAGAAGGGAAATGTATGTGCTCATAGTGGCTATCAGGGGTGGCAGGAAGAATGGTCAACCAAATGACACGGTCAACCACCAACTAATGTGTCTTCTCCATATTGGTATAAGAAGCACTGGTGCATAAAGTTGGTGAAACATGAAGTGCTGAAAGTGTCTACTGCAGGACTGTCATGTAGAAACTTGCCAGAGGTATTAGTGTTATTAAAGCAGCCACTGAGCTCAGCAGCCAAAGAACAAGCCTCACTGGGGGACTGGGATGGTGAAGGATCTCTGAAGCTACATGATACAAAGGATTCTGGATGGTACACGTCTGGCTATCAGAGTAGTTGAGTCCAGGTGGCATCTTATGAACTCTGTCACTTGTGTTTGGATCAGCTAGCTTTTGGCAAGTATGCATGTAATTTCCAAGTGCTGAGTAAGGAGGAACAAGAAGCCCCTGAAGGGAATTAGTAAGATCCTTGGTTGCTGTGGTGAGGAGCCAGTCATAAAAGTAAGGGAACGCCTGAAACTCTTACAGTCTGAGATACACTGCCACAACAGACTTGCATTTAGTGAACACTCTGGTGGCGATGCTCGGGCCAAAGGGCAGAAATCTGAACTGAAAATGGCTACCTCCCAGCCAGGAACAGAGAAATCTCCTGGACTACCTTGCTGTCTTGATATGATAGTATGGATCCTGGAGATCTATCAAGCACATTTAGTTGTCCTTCCTCAAAAGAAGTAAAATGAACAAACCATGATCCTGTAGGACTTTGTTTTACAAACAGGTTAAGGTACCTTAAGTCCAGAATGGGACTGAGGTCCTCTGTTTTTTCAGAACCAAAGAGAGCATAGAATAGTCTCTGGATCCTTGCTGTTCTGGTGGCACTGGGTAAAATGAGTCTATATTACCATATCAAATGGTAATAATCTCGAATGCAAAACACAAGTAAACTAACTTGTTTTCTTGGGTCACGGTACAGTGAGGATTGGAATATTTGCCATTTCCTCACTGTAGTGTGACCGTGGAGTTGGAATACATATTTAGCGGGGGGGGGGGAGGCACACAGCCCCCCACAACAGCAAGTTCATTTACCTGCGTTTTTGCTCATATGAGCATTCAAGATTATTACCATTCAATATGGTAAAATAGACCCGGGTAAAATTTCAGGAATTCTCTTCCTCTTTTATGGAGAAGAAAAAAGAAGTTATGTACTCACCATAACGTATCTGAGTAGTTGTACTTCATTCATCTTCAGCCTGTGGGTTTCGGATCCGAATCGGATTCAACAAGGATGTATTTTCCAGCTACTGGTCCGAATTCCCAGCTCCTCCCCTTACCCATAATGCCTCCTGTCTCCTTCATCCCTTCAGATCGAGTTTGTTGCTAATTTCTTAACACATACCCGACCCAAGAACCCATCCTTACTGGCACCCCGAAAAAAACCTAAACTCCTAGACTGACCATGAGCAAATCTGGGGTATTCATACTCGCAGATTGCCAGTATCAAAGTGACAAGGTCAGTGGAAGGAGGTGGGGGGAGGTTGAAAATAAATGAAGTACAACTACTCAAATGGAACGTTACGGTGAGTACATAACTTCTTTATCTGAAGTAGCTGACTTAATTTGATTTTCAACCTGTGGGACAGAGTTCCCAGCTAACAAACACCTGGGAGGCCCTCATGGAAAGATATTCCGGAGCACCGCGGAGCCAAAGGATGCCCTGTTCCTTGACACAATATCCAACTTGTAATGCTAAATGAAGGTATGAGATGAGGACCATGTAGCTGCAGAACAAATATCATGTAGTGACACTAGACCAAAAGGCAGCTGAAGTAGCCACAGACCTGGTAGAATGTGCTTTTACCTGACCAGGAGGGGAAATTCCTCAGGAAGAATACGCTTGCATAATGCAATGGGAAATCCAGTTAGCAATTGTCACTTTAGAAATTGGTTTCCCTAGGAAAGGTCTTGAGTAAGAAATAAAAAAAATTGATCTGCTTTACGAAATGCTTTAGTCTTGTGCAAGTAAAATCGCAATTGCCTATGAACATCCAGGTTATATTCCCTTTTATTTTGAAAATTTGGGAAAACACTGCTAGGTTAATAATCTGGTTAATATTTGCCTCTGATGCTACTTTGGGAAGGAAGGAACGATTAGTGTGCAAGGAAACTATCTTTATAAAATATCATATATGGAGGCTTGATGAAAAGTGCTTGAAGTTCTGACACACTCTTGGCAGAAGTAATGGCCACCAAAAAGACAGTTTTCCAGGTAGATACTGTAAATCTACCAAAGCTGCTGGTTCAAAGGGTGGGGAGACTAACACCTGAAGCACAAGGGTAAGGTCCCGGGGGAGTGGGATCTTTAATTGGAGGTCTGAGTAGAAAGGTACCTTTAAGAAAGGATTTGTAAAGTTTTGAAGAAGCTAAAGAAGACACTTTTTCCCCCACATGAAAATTAGAAAAGGCAACCAATCCAACTTTCATTGTGGAGAAACTGGCCCCTTGACGAAAAATTCCCACCAGAAAGACTAGTACTGCAGACACTGGAGCTGTGAAAGGATCCAAGGCATGCTGTGAGGCCAATATAGAAAAATGATTCCATTTGCTACGATACACCTTTCTAGTGGAAGACTTGTGAGCCGCCACCAAAACATCCTTAATCGGAGAAGATAAACCAGGAGTTTCCTAAAAATCACAGGAACTGGAGCAGCCAAGCAGTGAGCTTCAGACTGTCAAGGTCTAGATGAGGAATCCCTGAGGAATGAGAGATGAAATCCGGAACTGGATCCAAGGTCCATGGTGGAACTAGTAGATGAGACCATAAGGAGGGGAACCAGACTTGGCGAGGCCAGAATGGGGCAATGAGGATCACAGTGCTCCCCAGCCTGCGAGCTTTGTGAAGAAACAGTGACATGAGGGGTAACGGATGACAAGCATAAAGAAGTCCAGAAGACCAAGCATGAATTAGTGCATCTCTGGCGGCTTCCTCCTGAAAGGGGTTCAGAGCAAAAAACTCACTGCATTTCGCACTGCAAGAAGATGTGAAGAGATTCCAGCAAGGATGACCCCACTTTTGAAATATCTGTTCCACTACTGAAGGATACAGAAACCACTCGTACGGCATCAGGATAGATCTGCTGAGCCTGTCCGCTAGAATGCTGGACCATTCAGGAATGTGCGTTGCTACCAGAAAATGGCCGGTAGAGATCGCACATTCCCACACACTTGTGGCTTCTCAACAGAGGGGATAAAATCTGGTTCCCCTGTGTTTATTGCTACACCAGACCACTGACATACTGTCCGTCTGAATTGCTATCATTCCTAGAGGAAGATGAGCATGAAGGGCCTGCAGTGCAAGAAGAACCGCCCTCATCTCCAAGACGCTGATATGCAAATTGGTCTTGGATGGGGACTACATGCCTTGGACTGTCCTTCCCAAGCAAAATGCCCTCCCACCCTAGCTGGGAGGAGTCTGCGGTCACCATGGCTTTGGGAAAGATCGGAAGAAAAGGACGCCCCTTCAGCAGATCTGGGGACTGAATTCACCACCGAAGAGAGTCCCTGCACACTCTGGAAATTTGAATGGAATGAGGCAAAGGAAGATCTAACAGGGACCACTGAACCGTGAAGGTCCACTGGAAAAGTTGCATATGGAGCCATGCTAAAGGTAACAGGTTGATCGTGGCTGCCATTGGCCCCAATACTCTTAGAAAGTACAGTTGTTTACCTACCATAAATGTAGATGTTCGAGTGTATTCACTGTTGCAGTCATTACAATTGGGTTTTCCTGCTGGCAGGCTACCCGCAGTCGGCCGGAGTTCCAAAGTCTAGGTCCGGCGTTGGTTGCTGTCGCCTCTTCCCTGACGTCAGTGCGCCAGGGGTGTATAAGATGGAGCCAACGCCATTTTCTTCAGTTTTTGTTGCCCCAGATGTCAGGTGCCCCTAAAATGGTAGGCTAAATTATGCCAATAAGCACGCATGCACAAAAAACAACTTTTCCTTCATCTACAAGCAAATACACCACATAGGTTGTATAGAGTAGAAAAGTACAGTTAGATCCCAGCAAAGAATAAAAGGGGGATGGTGGGAGGGTAACCTGGACTGCAACAATGAATACACTCGAACATCTACATTTATGGTAGGTACACAACTGTACTATGTTCATAGTGTTTCATTGTTGCAGTCATTACAATTGGGCTGAATCCCAAAGCTAAGGTTGGGAGGCTGGAGCTAAACAGGATTAGGAGAGGCTATAAAGCCCTGCAGAACTGCAGTGGCAAAGCCTGCCCTGGATTTAAAGTAGAGAGGTAAGTGATAGTGCTTTGTAAAGGTATGCACTAAACTCCAAGTTGCAGCCTCTAAGATGTCTTTGGTTGGTACTCCTATGAGGAAAGCTGCTGAAGTGGCTGCTGCTCTGGATGAATGTGGCCTAATGCCCATAGGCACTGATTTGCCATGCTGTAAATAGCAGAAACAAATACAATGGCCTACCCACTTTGAAATAGTCTGTTTTGAGATGGGCTTTCCTTATGATGCTGCAGCATATGCCACTAGAAGTTGATCAGTCTTTCTGAAAGCTTTAGTTCTGTCCAAGTAGAAGCGTAGCTGTCTGTGAATGTCCAAAGAATGCAGAATTCTCTCACCCTTATTCTGTGAGTTTGGATAAAAAGTAGGCAAATGAATTGTTTGGATAAGGGCCACACTGGACACTACCTTAGGCATAAATGTAGGGTTTGTCCTCAGCGAAACCCTGTCAGGATGGAAAATGATAAAAGGTTCCACAGCCATGAGTGCTTGTAACTCTGAGACTCTTCTAGCGGAGGTTATTGCTAGGAGCAGAGCTGTTTTCCAGGATAAGAATTTTATGTCAGCTGGAGAGGCTGGCTCAAACGGAGGCCGTGTGAGTTTTTCCAAGATATAGTTGAGGTCCCATGCAGGTACTGGTGCTCTCCTTGGAGGTCTTATGTTTTTGGCCCCTCTGAGGTACTGCCTCAGTAACGGATGAGAAAAAATATGTGGTTATGTATTGTAATGAGCTGAAATGGCAGAGGCATGAATTTTAATTGATGAAAAGGAAAGGCCTTTATCCAGCATCTCAGTTAAGTATTGCAAAATCTGAGGAATATTTGGAACAATCGTGTCAATGTCTTGTGCTTGGCTCTAAGCACAGAATCTCTTCCATTTGTCTGCATAAGATTTTCTGGTGCTAGGCCTCCTGGCCTCCAAAATAACATCCATCACTGCTTTAGAGAGAGGTGTGTCTTGAGAGGCTATATTATCTGCCATGCCGCCAGCTTTAAGGTTTTGAGTTGGCTGTGCAGTATCTGGCTGTCTTGTTGGGTCAATAAGTGAGGAATTTGAGGTAATGTCCAGGCTGGTCATTGAGACAAGCTCTTTAGGATTGGGTACCAGTGCTGACGGGGCCAGTCTGGGGCAATCAATATCATTTTTGGTTTCTCTTGTCTGACCTTGAGGAGCACCTTGGGGAGGAGAGGTAGAGGAGGAAAGGCATATACCGTTAAGATTTTTCCAGCTGAAAGATAGAGCATCCACTTTCCATGCCTGCTCGTAATAAGTCCTTGTGCAGAATCTTTGTAGTTGGTAGTTGTGAGGGGAGGCAAATAGGTCTATCTCCGGGCATCCCCAGGTCCTTGTTATCATGCTGAAGACTTGTGGATCCAATTTCCACACGTGGGGATCCATTAGATTTCTGCTTAGTTCGTCTGCCAGAGTATTTTTCCTTCCTGGCAGGAATTGAGCTTACAGATGTACTTGGTAAATCAATGCTGTGTACCACAAGTTCATGGCTAGCCTGCAGAGGAGGTAGGAATGTGTGCCTCCCTGCTTGTGTATGTACCACATGACTGTAGTATTGTCCGTCTTTATTAGTAGTTGTCCTGGATGAAGTTGATCCTTAAAGGCTGTTACGGCATTCTGAACAGCTAGCATCTCTTTTTGATTGATATGTAGATGCATTTGACTTGCGGATCATGTGCCCTGAATACATCTTCCTGCCATATGGGCCCCCCAGGCTTAATCTGATGCATCTGTTGTCAATGTCTGCCTGGCTGTGGGTAAGGTGAATGGCTGTCCCATGTTGTGGTGACAGGCTTTTGCCCACCATCGAAACTCCTGTTGCAGGCAGGAAATGAGGGTAATTATTGTTTCTAGGCTGTGGCAATGTTGAGTCCAAACACTTTTTAGATACCATTGAAGTTTCCTCATATGCAGTCTTGCATATGGAATTAGCAGAATGCAGGATGCCATGAAACCCAAGGCCTGCAGAATTTGTCTTGCAGATAACTGGGTCTTTGTTGCCAACATTTTGAAATAAGTAGTCAGTTGTCTGTGTTTGTCTGGCATGAGATAAGCCATCTGGGCAGTTGCATTTAAGCTTGCACCTAGGAATATTATCTCTTGAGAGGGTACGAGTTTTGATTTCTTCTCGTTTACTGTGTACCCGACTTGTCAGTAATCTTTTTACAAATGCCAGATGCTGTAGTAGAATGTCCTTGTTCTCCGCTTGAATAAGGCAGTTGTCCAAGTAAGGATATATTTGTATTCCTCTTTGTCTGCAAAATGCAATTACTGGTGCCAGGCACTTTGTGAAGACCCTGGGTGCAGTAGATAAGCCAAAGGGCAGTGCAGAGAACTGGTAGTGCATTGAGCCAGCTTTGAATCTGAGGTAACTTCTGCATGTTTGTCTGATTGGGACATGCAGGTATGCCTCTTTTAGATCTAAAGTAACAAGCCAAGCCTTCTTGCCCAACATGGGCAGAAGCTGCTGTACAGTCAGCATTCTGAATTTTGGAATATCCAGATATGTGTTTAGAATAGATAGGTCCAGTATTAGTTTCCAGGCTTTGTCTTTTCTGGGTACCAAGAACAGTCTTGAATAGAATCCGTGACCTTGCTCTTGTTCTGGTACTTGTTGAATGGCCCTCATGTCCATGAGGGATGAAACTTGTTTTTGTGCCTCTGCCCATTGATTGCATGGCAGGTCTGGCATACTGCTTTGCCTTGGCAGAGTGTGAAAATGGAACCTGTAGCCTTGTGAAACAATATTTAGAACCCATTTGTCCTGGGTAATCATGTGCCAATTTTGTGAAAAAAGTGCTAGTTTTCCCCCAAAAGGGGCTGCCAAAAGATAAGTGCTTGGTGCTGGAAGGGGAAAGTCACTGAGACTGTTTCCTGCATGGCTGTGATTTTTTTCTCTCCGCTCTTGGAGGTAGAAGCACCCCATTGTTTAGGCCTGTATGAGCCTTGGGGCTGTGATCTGCCTCTGGGGCGTGTGTATCTGCCCCTTTGTGGTCTGTCTGACACTGGAAAGGACCAATTTTTTGTAGGCCAGTTCCTGCTAAATCTGGGAGGCTGTACCTGCAAGAAATCATTGAGTGTTTTCATAGATTTAGCCTTGTCCTCCATTTTCTTCAACACCCCTTCTGCTTTAGCACCAAACAAAGTATCATGCTGTAAAGGAGCGTCTAATACTTTTGCTTTAACATAATCCGGCAAATTTTGTTCTTTTAACCAAGCATGCCTCCTAACGACAGAACTTGTAACAGCGGCCCTGCAGGAGGCCTCAAGAGAATCAAAACCACATTGCAGAGTATGCTTTCCAACTTGTTCAGCTGCATGCAATAAATCCTGCATTTCTTTATTCTCTGCACATTCTGTATTTACTGGCATTTTCTGTTTAAGCAAGGATATAAGATATTGTTGATACTTAAGCATATGAAATTGGCAATTTAAAGCTCTTACAGCCAAGGTAGCAGAGGTATAAATCTTTTTGTCCCATCTCTCTAGGGCCCTAGAATCCCTATCAGAGGGGATAGGGTTTTTTGCAGTAGAAGCCTTGACCCCTTTGGGACCCTGAGAGATGGTTTCTGGGTCAGCTGCAGGGTTCTTATAGAGAAATGTGTGTGAATCAGGCACCCTGTAGTATCTGTCTAGCTTAACAGGGGCTGGTGGTAGAGAGTCTGGAGAAAAACTGGACTTTGTAAATACATCATCTACAATGTCTAAAACAGGCGGGATGGCAAAGGGCCTGTGCTGGGGCAATAAAAGGAAATCTCAGAGCCTTTTCTTGGATTCTGAGTAATCTTGGCTCTCCCAATGGAAATGCTCTCTCATAGTATGCAGTTTCCCCAAAAGAATAATCCTCAGGAGGAGAGGCTGAAGGGATAGATTCTTCAGCATCAGAATCCTCATAGGGAGGAATAGAGCAATCCTGTTCAGAGGAGGAATCAGAGGAAATGGAAACCTGGTCTGAAGATTCATATTCTAACTCTTGCCTAGGCCTCTTTTCGGGGGGGTTGGGAACCCCAGATCAAAGTAATAAGGTCTTCGGCTATTTTAAGCATCTGTTTTTCAGGCATGGAGGCCTGTCCAGGTGAATGCTGTACTTGTTTCTTGTCTTTAGAGCTGCTTTAGTCTTTGTCTTTGTAGCTGAAGTAGGTTTTACAAATAACTGTGTAAACCTGAAAACACCCACAGAAGCCGATGCCTGCTCAGCAGCTCCGGACCCATCTGAGGGAAAAGTTTCCGGGTGTCTAATACTTTGAGTTTCCAGAGGCCCAGTCAGCTCCACGTGGGAGTTGGAAGCGGTCTGTGGCTCTGAGGTAGCTGGCGTTAGGGGGTGCAAAAGCACCTCACTGAAAACCGGCGAACTGGCGACAGGCCTAGAAGAAGCCTCATTGTCGGTTTTGGATCTCTGATGCCTGTCCTTTTCTTTTTCTTTTCGTTTTTTGTAAACTCCGGTAGTCGGCTGATCCGACGGCATTATATAATTAAATCTTCTGCCAAAGTAATGAAATGCAAAATCGTACCGACGCTTAATAGTGCATTGGTTAAATCTAGCAGAAAACCGACAACCAGCAATGTTATGGTCAGGGCCTAGGCAAGGAATACAGTAAGAATGAAAATCCTTATGAGGTATTTGCTTCCCACAAGAAATACAGTTATTAACTTTTTCTGACATTGGTCTGGAGCAAGAAAAAAAAGCTTCCCCAATGGGGTACTTTGCTTTAATGAAGACTTCGGATCTGAAATTCGAATTTGAAAACTTCAGGAGTCGGACGACCGGCACCTGCAAACTGCTTTTGGTTCGGGCACTGAGCGGCAAGAAAGACTAGAGAAAATGGCGTCGGCTGCATCTTATATACCCCTGGCGCACTGACGTCAGGGAAGAGGTGACAGCAACCGACACCGGACCTAGACTTTGGAACTCAGGCTGACTGCGGGTGGCCTGCCAGCAGGATAACCCAATTGCAATGACTGCAACAGTGAAACAATGAACAACTGCTTCTGTTGTCGAAACGTGGCCCTGAAGTACATACAGGACAAGCATCTTCAAAATGCATATTCTGTCCGGGGTGAGGAAACCTTTCATTTGAACGGTGTTCAACCGAGTCCCGATGAAATCTAGAACCTGAACTGGGGCCAGTGAAGATTTGTTTTGGTTTATGGTAATGCCCAGTTTGTTTGCTAGGTGAAAAAAGCAGTGCCTGGCCTGAAAAAGTAGATGCTTGGAAGGGGCAGCAAAGAGTCAATCGTCCAGGTAAGGGAAGACCTGAATACCCCGAAGCCTCAGGTGAGCCACTACTACCATCATCACCTTGGCAAACACCCTGAGGGTTGAGGTGAGTCCAAAAAGAAGGACTCTGAACTGATAATGATTGGCTCCTGGATGGAATCAGAGGAATCTCCGAGAGCGCCTGTCCATCTTGATGTGGTAGTATGCATCCTGGAGGTCTATCGAGCACATCCAATCATTTGCCTGCAGATAAGGTAGGATGGATAGAAGAGTGACCATCCAGAACTTCATTTCGGTTACCAACAGGTTCAAGGTGGACAGATCCAGGATAGGTCGGAGGTCCCCCGTTTTCTTCGGCACTAAAAAGAACATGGAGTAAATGCCTGATCCGGATTGGTCTGGGGAGCAGGTTGGATGACCTGTTTGATTAGCAGCTTTTTTATTTCTAGTAATGCTTCCTCACTTTGTGCAGGCGGGACGTCTGGGAGGTGTTTCTTCGGTCACAGTGGTTCTTTGAATGGGATGAAATATACTCTGGATATAATTTGCAACACCCAGCGACCTCTTGTAATGGACTCCAATGCCATTGGGTGTAATGACAGGCGACCCCCCTCAACTGTCTCCAGAGACAAGCAGTTAGGTAACCCTTCAGGGCTGCTGCCCAGGTTTCTCA
Source organism: Protopterus annectens (assembly GCF_019279795.1). Taxonomy (NCBI): domain Eukaryota; kingdom Metazoa; phylum Chordata; order Ceratodontiformes; family Protopteridae; genus Protopterus; species Protopterus annectens. The sequence continues at coordinate 1,936,968,289 of NC_056737.1, read as the reverse complement.
GAGAAGGGTTCTTTGGACCCAAAGTTTCTAGGACCCCCCCCCCTCTGCCTCTAGGGTGGAATCGGTCATAAGCCTCTCTGCCTCTGCTGGAAGGTGAGTCTTGAGTATCCTGGGAAAATGCCAGAGACTTCCAGAACCACATCATCTTCATCCCTTACTGATTCCTGGAGAAAGATCACTGAGGGGAGGAGAAGCGGATTCTGACAGCAGGCAGTGTCTTCCCGTCCTTCTCACTCTAGACAAGTCTTTCTAACAGATTTCCCAAAAAGGGAAGAACCACCGCAAGGGGCATTTGTAAATGAAGCCTTAAAGGGTTCCGAGAATTGACAAAGCTGCAGCCAGGCATTGCGCCTGATGGCAACACCCTTGCCGGCAGCCCTTGCGGCTCCCTCAGTAGCGTGGGAGAGCAGGTGCAAGGACATATTTAAAACTGCTTTAAGAGTGGCCATTCGCACTGAAAAGTTCTTTTTGTCCTCAGCCGACCTGGACTCCGGGGTTGACTTAGCGACTTCTTTGATCAAGTCTCTCTGTAATCGAATGACATGTGCCATGTAGGTCAGCACCCTTACCAAGAAGGTTGCTGAAGCATACACCCGCTTCCCAAAACGGTCCAACATCCGTGATTCACGATCAGGAAGGTAAAAGTACAGTTTTGTACCTACCATAAATGTAGATGTTCGAAGATCCACATTGCTGCAGTCATAACTTATGGGTAGTCCGCTGTCCTCGGTCGGCCCGAATACCAAAGTATTAGGCTGACGTCGGTCATGGGCGCCCAGATCTGACATCAGAGCGTCAGGGTATTAAAGCGCATGACCGACGTCATATCATCAGTCTTTTCTTGCCCCAGATGTCAGAAGGCCCTAAAAAGAAAGGCCACAGCCAAAAATAGAATACTTCCCAAAAAGCATGTACAAATAACAGCTACCACCCAAACCATACAACCATACCCAACTATAGAGGGGAAGGAGGGTGGGTAAATTGGACTGCAGCAATGTGGATCTTCGAACATCTACATTTATGGTAGGTACAAAACTGTACTATGTTCTTCATCTCACATTGCTGCAGTCATAACTTATGGGTAGAATCCCAAAGCAGAGGTAAAGGGAGGCTGGCAAAATCATAAAGCATTGGGAGTTGCCAAAATGCCCTGTAAGATTGCAGTGGCAAATCCAGCCCTAGATTTGGAATAAAGGGGAAGATGGTAATGTTTGGAAAAAGTGTGTACAGAACTCCAAGTAGCTGCTTCCAAAATATCTTTAGTAGCTACTCCCCTTAAAAAGGCAGTAGAAGTGGCAGTAGCCCTAGTGGAGTGAGGTCTGATTCCAGCCGGAATCTCCTTACCATGATGAGAATAACAAAAAGCAATACAAAGGCCAATCCACTTAGAAATAGTTTGTTTTGAAACAGGTTTCCCCTGAGCCCAAAGCAAAAGAAACAAACAACTGCTGAGACTGTCTGAACCCTTTAGTCTTGCTCAAATAATAACGCAACTGCCTGTGAATATCCAAAGTGTGCAAAATTTTCTCTCCTTTATTTTGGGGATCTGCATAAAAAGTAGGCAAATGAATTGATTGGTTCAAGGCCACATTCGAAACCACTTTAGGCATAAAAGTAGGGTTAGTACGCAGAGATACCCTATCCTTATGAAAAATTAGGAAGGGTTCAACTGCCATAAGAGCCTGTAATTCAGAAACCCTTCTAGCAGACGTAATGGCCAACAAAAAAGCAGTCTTCCAAGACAAATACTTTAACTCAGCAGTAGCTGCAGGTTCAAAAGGAGGTAAAGTAAGTTTTTCCAACACAAAATTGAGATCCCAGGCAGGAGTAGGAGCTCTACGTGGGGGTCTTATGTTCTTTGCCCCTCTAAGAAATTGCTTAAACAAAGGATGAGAGAATAATGGTGGGTCACAGTCATAGTGAGCAGAAATGGCTGCAGCATGAACTTTTATAGAGGAGAAAGACAAACCCTTGCCTAATAATTCTGTAAGATATTGAAGAGAAACACTTAAATCAGGCCTGGAAACATCAAAGCTCTTTGTTTTGCTCCAAATTAAAAATCTCCTCCATTTATCAGCATAAACTTTCCTTGTACTAGGCCTTCTGGCCTCCAAAATAACATTCAAAACTTGTTGTGGAAGCTGCGACCCTCCAGGTTCTAGAACAGAATACGCCAGGCTGTTAGATGCAGGGACTGAATCCTGACATTGAGGAAATGATTGCCCTCCTGAGACAAAAGGTGCGGAATCGAAGGCAAAGGCCATGGAGGCTCCCGTACTAAACTCCTCAGCAGAGGGTACCAGTGCTGTCGAGGCCAATCTGGAGCTATTAGAATCATGGAGGGCTTGTCTTGTCTGACCTTCAAGAGTACCTTGGGGAGGAGAGGCAGAGGCGGAAAGGCATAGACGTGAAGATTGCTCCAACTGAATGACAGAGCATCCACTTTCCAAGCTGTGGGATGAAACATTTTTGTGCAAAACTTTGGCAACTGGAAATTTAGTGGAGAAGCCAACAGATCTATGTCTGGAGTCCCCCATATCACTGTCAATTTTAGAAATACATGAGGATCCAATTTCCACTCGTGGGGATCCACTATCTGTCTGCTCAAAACATCTGCTAAGGAGTTCTGTGCTCCTGGTAGAAACCTTGCCTGAAGATTGAGGTGTAAACTGAGAGCAGTCTCCCACAAAATCATTGCTTGCCTGCAAAGAGGGTACGAATGGGTTCCCCCTTGCTTGTTGATGTACCATATGACAGTTGTGTTGTCTGTTTGAATCAACACTTGCCCTGGGTGAAGTAAATCCTTGAAAGCCATCAATGCAAATTGGACTGCTAACATCTCCTTCAAGTTGATATGTAAATGTTGAAGTCTGGCAGGCCACGTGTCTTGAACCCATTTTCCATTGAGGTGTGCTCCCAAGCCTTGTCCGAGGCATCTGTCGTTAAAATCTGACTCGCCTCTGGTCGGGTCACAGAGAGTCCCTTGTTTAGGTGACATTCCTGAGCCCACCACAAAAATTCCTTTTGAATGCAAGGTATTATTTGAATGACAGTGTCCAGATCTTGGCAGTGTTGTGTCCATACATTTTTGAGATACCATTGTAGCTTCCTCATATGCAGTTTGGCATTGGGAAGCACCAGAATACAAGATGCCATGAACCCCAAGGCTTGAAGGACTGTCCTTGCAGTCAGCCTGGACCGTAGAGACAATTGATGGAAGTAAAGAGTTAGGTTCTTTTGCTTGTCCGGGGTCAAAAAGGCCATCTGGGAAGCTGTATTCAGTCTCACACCCAGAAAGCACATTTCCTGAGAGGGTACTAGACTGGACTTTGTTTCGTTCACAGAATACCCTAGGCACCTTAACACTGCCATCACATACTGTAGATGATGGAGTTCGTACTTGTCTTGAGCAAGAATCAGGCAATCGTCCAAATAAGGATAAATTTGTATTCCTCTTAACCTTAAGAAGGCTATCACTGGAGCCAGAACCTTTGTGAACACCCTGGGCGCAGTAGATAAGCCAAAGGGCAATGCAGAAAACTGATAATGTAAAGTCCCAGCCCGAAAACGCAGGTATCTCCTGCAACTGGGCCTGATAGGAACATGAAGGTAAGCCTCTTTGAGATCCAGAGTTACCATCCAGTGATCTTTGCCCAACAGAGGTAGAAGTTGTTGCAACGTCAACATTTTGAATTTTGGAATGTCCAGGTATGTGTTGAGGATAGATAAATCCAAAATCGGCCTCCAAGTGTTTCCTTTCTTTGGTACTAGAAACAGGCGAGAATAAAATACTAGGCCCACTTCTGACAGAGGAACCTGCTGTATAGCCCCCATTTGAAGAAGTAAAGAAATCTGCTTGTGAGCCTCTACCCTTTGCTGAGGAGGAACGTCTGGCATGCCTTTGAAAGGAGGCAATGTATGGAAATAAAACTTGTAGCCTCGGTCTATAATGTCCAACACCCATTTGTCCTGGGTGACTAATAGCCAGTTTTGCTTGAAGAGTGCCAACTTTCCTCCCAAAGGAGCTGCCAGACAGGAAGATTCTGGCAGCTGAAGATGCAGGTCATTGGGCCTGTTTACGAAAGGACTGGCCCCTGCCCTCACCTGTAGATTGTGCAGGTGAACTCCATGTTCTAGGCCTGAAAGAACTCTGAGCTCTGCTCCTACCACGTCTAGATCTACCCCTAGACTGAAAATCAGAAGAAGGATAAGCCCATCCCTTAGTAGGCCAATTCCTGCTAAACTTAGGAGGCTGCACCTGCAAAAAATCTTTAACAGTCTGCATAGACTTAGCCTGTTCTTCCATTTTCTTCAAGACAGACTCCACAGGAGAACCAAACAAAACTTCAGACTGTAAAGGAGCATCCAAAATTCTAGTTTTAACATGCTCTGACAAATTCTGATCCTTAAGTCAGGCGTGCCTGCGAATAACTGAACCAGTGGCAGCCACCCTGGAAGAAGCCTGTAAAGCATCGAAACCACACTGCAAAGAATGCTTACCCACCTGTTCAGAGGCATGTACGAAATCCTGTAATTCCTCACACTCTATGCCCTCTGCCAAAGCATCCACTTTAGATTTTAGCTGAGTAAGGAGAAAATTCTGGTACTTCAACATATGAAACTGGCAATTCAGAGCCCTCATTGCTAAAGTGGAAGAGGTATACACTTTCTTACCCCATCTATCCAAAGCTCTAGCATCTTTATCCATAGGAACTGGATTCTTTACAACAGAAGCCCTGACACCCTTAGGTCCCTGGCTAATAGTTTCTGGGTCAGCCCTTGGACTCTTATACAGATATTTATGAGCCTCAGGCACTCTAATACCTGTCTGGCTTAACTGGCGCAGGAGGCAAAGAATCTGGATTAAGGGAAGCCTCGGAGAAAACGTCTTGAACAACATCCAAAACAGGAGGTATAGCCAAGGGCCTATGCTGTGGTAAAAACAAAAATTCCCTAAGCCTCTTTCGGGAATCTGAGAAATCCTGACCTTCGTATTTAAAATGCTCCCTCATAGAATGCAGGGTTTCTGAAAAAGAAAAATCCTCTGGAGGAGAAGCAGAAGGAGTGGAATCCTCTGCGTCTGAATCAGAAAAAGGAGGAAAATCCTGTATGTCTTCAGCCGAAGACTCTGAGTAATCTGAAGCCTGCTCCAAACTTTCCACCTCTGGCTCCACCCTAGGCCTCTTATCAGGAGGGGGCATAGAACCTCTGATTAAAGAAATTAAATCTTCTGCCATTTTAAGCATGTGTTTTTTAGGCACAGAACCTGCAGAACTAGGACTGACACCCGTGGAAGGCAAACCAGGCCTGCCTTTGGAAGGAGCCTTAGAGATAGAGGGAGAAGGCCTAACCACCTTAGGCAAGGAAGGGAGAACAGCAACCTGAGAGGCCCCCTCAGCCTGACCTGACTCCTGAGAGGCCACGTCTTGCAAAATTAAAGCCTCCCCCTGAGACTCAACTGAAACCTCGGCTGGATCCACAGATTCCACCGTAGTTTCTAAAGAACCAGCGTCCGGAACGGACGACTCATCCTGCCTGGACTTTAAAGATTTTTCTTTGCGCTTCTTCGCGGTAGCGGGCGTCGGAGGATCCGACGGCATATTATAATTACACCGCTTACCGAAGACAAGCCTAGCGCAATCTAACCTACGTTTAATGGTGCGCTTATTAAACCTAGCACAAAAGCGACACCCGACTACGTCGTGCTCAGGTCCCAAACAAGGAATACAAAGACAGTGGTAATCCCTATGCGGTATCTGTTTCCCACAAGAAATACAATTATTCACTTTTTCTGACATCCGGAATTAACTGAGGCAAGAAAAAACAAAAATATTCCCCAACGGGGTACTTAGCCCAACTTGGTTTCGGTCTGAAACTCAGAATACGAAAATTTCAGAATGCCGAACGGCACTTGCAAACGCTGCTTCTGCATCGGACCATGCGGCAAGAAAGACTGAGGATATGACGTCGGTCATGCGCTTTAATACCCTGACGCTCTGATGTCAGATCTGAGCGCCCATGACCGACGTCAGCCTAATACTTTGGTATTCGGGCCGACCGAGGACAGCGGACTACCCATAAGTTATGACTGCAGCAATGTGAGATGAAGAACATCCGTGAAGCTCTCCTGCATGAGCTCCTTCTTGGTGGCATTTGCCACAGCCATAGCATCCACTGGGGACCCCTTATTCCACCGCGTCCTGTCCGATGGGGGACTCAAGACCTTGTCTGGGTGCTTGGGGATAGGGGCCACAGTGTCTGGTTCCTTCCATGCCCTAGATGTTATAAGATCCCCTAAAGGATCCACAGGAAGGGACATCCAAGAGGAAGATGGGCCCGTGCCGAATGCCTCCAAGAACACGGACTCGCCCGAGGTTGGTTTTGGGGCAGACCACCCTCCCTCTGGCGGAGGAGTTCTATGAAGTCTCCAAAGGAGACATCCTCTGGGGTGATCTTGGGGAACCTTCCCCCTCCTCCAAGTCAGTGTCTTTGGTGAGGGACTCTGGTGGAGATTCCAAGTGACTCCTCTTACATGTCTATTTGCGAGGTACCTCCTCAGTGGGACTCTCTGGAGAGGATTCGTAAACTTCTGTTGTTTCCGTGGGAGAGACTCCTGAGGCAGGATGGAAACAGGCTGTCCCCCTGAGATGGCAAGACTGTCGGGACCGCACCCAGAGCCAAGGGGGTCTGGATGGAGTCAGAGGACGAGACGGTCAAGAGTCTCGAAACCAAGAGAACCCTCTCCACCACGTCAAAGGCCGAAGGGGAATAAACCTCCTGGGAGATACCAGTGGGGGGCCATCCCCTTCTGAAATGACAGGGGAGTCAAAGCAGAGGCTCTAGGAGCAGAGATGCAGAGAGGGATACTGCACTCCAAAACGCTTGGCGCAGCCCCTTGGATCTGACCCCGAGATTACAGCTCAGAGAGCTCGGATCTGACACATTCAAGGGAACAGCTGGCCTCGAGGTACATGGGACCGTCGGCGCCAACCCCTTGACCCAGAGGGTCCTCTGATCCAGGGACTCCGAAACCAAAGATCAGATCAGAGAAGGAGTTATAGGTGTAAAGAAAGGTTACAAGCTACCTCCTCTAGAGGGAGAGGGTGCCAGCAAGATCCCCATCTGGATCTGGGTGTGGATAAATCTCCACATCATCTTGTCCATCTCTGCTTCACTCAAGCTCTGGGTAGATCGTGAAGAAGAAGCCACTGAAACAGGTCTAGAAAGCCAGTGGAGAGAGGACCTGACTGGGGACAACACAGGGGCTTCCTCTGGCTCAGGGGAAAATCTGGGAGATCTTAGCCATGGGAGATGCAGGCCTAGTTGCAGGCCTCACTTTTGGTGGGAGACCAGCCTGAAATGAGCAGTCGGGGGACTGCTTACACGGCTTATCCTTCTTGGCCTTTTCTCCCTCCCTGAACCTCTTGACGGGAGTTTCGAATCCCAGAGGCCGAGAAGGAGGAGGAAGATGCAGCTGCTGTTCCCGCAGGAAGCAAAGGAGGAACTACTGTCCCCAAGGAGGGAATTAGCCCCTTCAGAGTCAGTTAATCCCTCCTGTCCTTCAGTGCTCTGGGGTTGAACCCAGCAGAGATAGGACAGGAGGTCTGAAGGTGCGCTGCTGCCAGACACACCACACACACAGTGTGGCAATCTGCTGGGGAAAACTTATGACCACACTCTGTGCATTTATGGAAACCTGATTTAGGGGCTTCAGACATCCCTAAAAGAAGCAGGCCCAACACATGCACACCTAAGATATGAAAAACAGAAAGGAGAAGCTGACAAGTAAACTTTTTTGGACAGATGCCCTCATGAAAAGGTAAAGGAAGAAATTAGAGAAGGAAATATCAAAAAACAATCAGATTTTGCTCAAAAAAAAAAAAAAACTCCCAACTACACTAAGAGCTCAGACCACGCTTGTTGCTTTGCTAGCAGCAAACGAGATCTGGGGGAGGAAAGAGACAGGGGACATTATGGGTAAGGGGGGGAGCTGGGAGCTCAGATCAGTAGCTGGAAAATTCAGCCATGTCTGATCCAATTCTGATTCGAAACCCACGGGATGAAGATCAAATGAAGTCAACTCCTTCAGATCAAAGGCAATAATGTAGCCTCTGGTAATTATCCCCTACACCCAGCACCCACGAATCTTGGATGATGGCCTGCCAGGCTTAAGGGTGCAGGGATAAGCACCCCTTGACTATCGCCAGAGTATGTCAGTCAGGCAACCATTCACGAACACTGAAAGAGTTTCTCAGTAAAGAGGACTCAAAACTCTTGATGTTGCATTCAGACTCTGCCTTAGGGGCAATGTCTGTTGAAATTATTTCCTCCTCTGCCACGGCGGGGGGGGGGGGGTGTCTGCCAGCAGAAGCTTCCTGGGACTTCTGAAACCATAAATTCTTTCCACCCCTTTGGTTCTGGAAGGTGGTCCTATGTGGGGTGGAAAAATGCATGCCATCTGTAAAACAGGGTCTTGTCCTCCTGTTTGTTTCAGGGACTTTTTTAACCTTAGGTCCAAAGAGAGTTGAACCATTGGCGGCATTAATACAGTACATCTTGAAGCCTTCTGGTAAACTGAATAGGTGCATCCAGGTGTGCCAATGAACAGCAATGCTAGTACCCTGCTGTCCTTGATGCAAAATCAGCTGCATTAAAAAGCAAGCGCATGGTCATGTTAGTCATGGTTTGAAGGGTTGATATCTGGGACTCCACTGACTAATAGATGTCACCAGGCAGGTTGCCTGAGAGGGATTTTGTCAGTTCCTTCATCAAGTCCCTATAGAAATAAGTCATGTGAGCCAAACAGTTCAGTGCTCTGACAACAAATGTCGTTGAAGCATATGTCCATTTCCCAAGTCTGCCCAATGGCCAAGACTCACTATTAGGGGATGAACAGATATGACCTCCTCAGAGAGCTCCTTTTTGTGGCTGCTGCAACTACCATGGCATTTACTAAGGGACCCTTGCTCCAGTGGGACTTGTTTCTTGGGGCAAGCAAGATTTTATCCAGCTTATAAGGGCTAGGCTCCAACTCTTTAGGTTCCTTCCAGGCCAGCTGAGAGACCAGGTCTAATAACTTAGCAGGTGGGACCTGCCAGGAGGTAGAAAACCAGCCCCAAATGCCTCCAGAAACATTGACTCCTCTGGAGAGGGGGCTTCAGTGGGCCAGCCCCCCCTCACTGTTTCTTCAACTCCAGAATATCTCCAAAGGAGATATTCTTCAGAAAGGATCGTGGGGAACCCTCACTTCATCAAAATCAGTGTCTTCTGTGATTGACTCTGAAGACAAGTTCAAGTGTCTTCTCTTACAGGCCCATTTCCAAGGGCCCCTCTTCCAAAGGAGCTACTAGGTAGGGGTCAGAATCAGAAAAAGAGCTTCCCAAGTGAGAACCCTGAGGCTGACTGTCCCTGTCAAACAGGAAGAGCAGGCACTTTAACAGAATCCACAGGAGGTTGGGACAGAACTGAGTGCGAGTGGCCTCTTCTCTGGATTTGGAAAGAATTCTCTCAAATGCATAACAAGCCAAAGCCAGAAAGTACAGTTGTGTACACTTACCATAAATGTAGATGTTTGGGTGTATTCACTGTTGCAGTCATTACATTTGGGTAATCTGCTGGCAGGTTGCCCTCAGTCGACCTGATTAACAAAGTCTTGGGTCCTGCGTCGGTTGCTGTCCCTTCTTCCATGACGTCAAGTCATCAGGGGTATAAAACATGCAGCCAGTATAGCTAGAGAAAAACAGGAGGCTGGAGGGAGGGTAACCAGGACTGCAACAGTGAATACATTTGAACATCTACATTTATGGTAAGTGTACACAACTGTACTATGTTCTTCGTGTTTCTCTGTTGCAGTCATTACATTTGGGTAGAATCCCAAAGCTATGGTTGGGAGGATGGATTTATACAGCATTAGGAGCAGCTATAAGGCCCTTCAGGACAGCAGTGGCAAAGCCAGCTCTGGATTTATAGAAGAGAGGTAAATGGAAATGTTTGGTGAACGTATGAACTGAGCTCCAGGTAATAGCTTCTAGAATGTCTCGGGTAGGAACCCCTTTGAGAATGGCTGCAGAAGTAGATGCAGCCCTGGTGGAATGAGATCTGATCCCCTTGGGGATAGGTTTACCATGGTGCATATAGCAGAAATGAATACAATGGCTTATCCATTTGGAAATAGTCTGTTTTGAAATAACCTTTCCCTCTGCCCCTGTAGCAAATGCCACAAATAGTTGTTCAGATTTTCTTAGAGATTTTGTCCTGTTTAAGTAGAATCTAAGTTGTCTGTGTACATCCAATGAATGCAGAATCTGCTCACCCATGTTCTGTGGATTGGGGAAGAAAGTTGGCAGATGAATGGTCTGATTAAGAGCCACATTGGATACCACCTTAGGCATAAAGGATGGATTGGTCCTGAGAGCCACCCTGTCCGGATAAAAAATAATGAAAGTCTACACTTTCATAACAGCCTGTAATTCTGAAATCCTTCTAGCTGAAGTGACTGCTAAAAGAAAAGCGGTTTTCCAAGAGAGAAATTTTAGGTCCGCAGTAGCAGCTGGCTCAAAAGGAGGTAGAGTGACTTTTTCCAAAACAAAATTGAGGTCCCATGCAGGAGTTGGTGCTCTCCTGGGAGGTCTTAAATTTTTGGCCCCTCTGAAATACTGCTTTAGCAGAGGATGTGAGAAGAGGGGAGGTTCTGTGTTGTAATGAACTGAAATGGCAGAGGCATGGATTTTTATGGAAGAAAAAGATAGGCCCTTGTGAAGCATCTCAGTTAAGTATTGCAAAATCTGAGGACTATTGGGCATTGCTGTGCTTATTCCTTGTGATTGGTTCTAGGCACAGAATCATTTCCATTTGTCAGCATAAGATTTTCTAGTACTAGGCCTTCTACCCTCCAAAATGACATCCATCACAGGTTTGCTGAGAGATGCCAATGGTGAAATTAGTTGATTAGCCACACTGCAAGATTCAAAGTTTGGAGCTGAGTGTGCAGAATTTGGTAGTTCTGCTAAGACAGTAGGCAAGATGTCTGAGGCAGGTGCCATGGAGGAAGGTGTGACACATTGAGCAGGAGTGGGTACCAGTGTTGGCGAGGCCAGTCTGGAGTAATCAGAATCATTTTTGGTTTGTCCTGACTTTTAGCAGGACTTTGAAGAGCAGAGGCAGAGGCATAAACTGATAGGTTTTTCCAGCTGAATGACAGAGCATCCACTTTCCAAGCTTTGTTTGTTATGAATTCTTGTGCAGAACTTGTCGAACTGATAGTTCTGGGATGAGGCAAAAAGATCTATGTCTGGGCTCCCCCATCTGCATGTCAACATGTTGAAAACTTGTGGTTCCAGTTTCCGTTCATGTGGGTCCATAAGATTTCTGCTTAGTTAGTCTGCCAGAGTATTTGGCTTTCCTGGCAGGAATTGAGCTTGTAGATGTATTTGATAAGTCAAGGCCATGTTCCATAATACCATGGCTAGTCTGCAAAGGGGGTAGGAATGTGTACTCCCTTGCTTGATTATGTACCACATGACTATGGTGTTGTCTGTCTTTATCAGTAGTTGTCCTGGATGAAGGTAGTCCTTGAAGGCTGTCAGAGCATTCTATACAGCTAGCATCTCTTTCTGATTGATATGTAGGTGCATTTGATTTGGGCTCCATTTGCCCTGAATGCATTTCCCTGCCAGATGCGCCACCCCCAAGTATAGTCTGATGCATCTGTAGTCAGGGTTTGGGCAACAGGGGGTGGAGTGAATGGCAGTCCCTTGTTTTGGTGGCAGGCCTCTGCCCACCATAGGAACTCTAGTTGCAGACAAGGTATAATAGGAATCATTGTTTCCAGGCTGTGACAATGTTGACTCCATAAACTTTTTAGGCACCACTGAAGCTTCCTCATATGCAGTCTTGCATATGGAATTAGAAGAATGCAGGAGGCCATGAACCCCAAGGTCTGCAGAATTTGTCTTGCAGGTAGCTGGGTTTTTGTGGCCACCTGTTTGAAATAAGTCATCAAGTGAATTTGCTTTTCTGGCGTAAGGTAAGTCATCTGGGCAGTTGTATTCAAGCTTGCACCCAGGAATGTAATTTTTTGAGAGGGTAACAGTTGTGATTTCTTTTCGTTTATGGTGTACCCTAGACAAGTTAGAACCCTTTTTACAAATGCTAGATGCTTTAGAAGAGTGTCCTTATTTTCTGCTTGAATTAGGCAATCGTCCAGGTATGGATAAATTTGAATATGTCTTTGCCTGCAAAATGCAATTACTGGTGCCAGGCACTTTGTGAAGACCCTGGGCACAGTAGATAAGCCAAAGGGCAGTGCAGAGAACTGGTAATGCAAATAGCCCGCTTTGAATTGGTGGTATCTTCTGCAAGATTCCCTGACTGGGATATGGAGGTAAGCCTCTAAGTCTAGTGTTACCAACCAGGCATCTTTGCCTAGCATAGGCAGTAATTGTTGAAGAGTCAGCATCTTGAATTTTGGAATGTCCAGAAATGTATTTAGAATGGATAAGTCCAGAATAGGACGCCATGATTTGTCTTTACTGGGTACCAGGAAAAGTCTTGAGTAGAAACCTTGTCCCTTTTCCTCTTCTGGTACTGGTTGAATAGCCCCAATATTCATGAGGGACAAAACTTGTTTCTGGGCCTCTGCCCACTGATTTGGAAGCAGGTCTGGCCATCCGTTTGGGATTGGCAACGTGTGGAAATTAAACCTGTATCCCTGGGATACTACATTTAAAACCCATTTGCCCTGGGTAATCAGTTGCCAGTTTCGTGCAAGAAGTGCCAGCTTTCCCCCCAAAGGGACGGCCAAAAGTTAAGAGCTTGGTGATTGTAGAGGAAAGTCATTGAGACTGTTTACCATAGGGCGGTGCCTTGTCGCTTCCAGGTTTGGAGGTGGAAGCACCCCCATTGTTTTGTTCTAAAAGTTCCTTGTGACTGAAACCTGGAGCCTTTGGAATGTCTGGATTTGACTTGAGCGGCTCTGGAGGAAACTGGAAAGGACCAGTTTTTAGTAGGCCAGTGCCTACTAAATCTGGGTGGCTGCACTTGTAAGAAATCTTTCACAGTTTGCATAGATTTAGCTTTATCTTCCATCTTTTTTAAAACTTCTTCAGCCTTATTACCAAAGAGACTGTTCTGTTGTAAAGGAGCATCCAACAATTTTGCTTTAACATGGTCAGGCAGATTTTGCTCTTTGAGCCAAGCATGCCTTCTTATCACAGATCCAGTTGCAGCAGCCCTGCAAGAGGCCTCCAAAGAATCAAAACCACATTGCAAAGTATGTTTTCCAACTTGTTCAGCTGAATGTAATAAATTCTGCAACTCTATTTTCCACACAGTCAGAGATCAACATAATTTTCTGTTTAAGTAGACCCATAACATGCTGTTGATATTTAAGCATATGAAACTGACAGTTTAAAGCCACTGACTGCATAGGTTGCAGAACTGTAAACCTTTTTATCCCATCTATCCAGCGCCCTGGAATCTCTGTCAGAGGGGGTAGGGTTTTTAGCAGTAGAGGCCTTAAAGCCCTTGGGACCCTGAGAAATGGTTTCAGGATCAGTAGTAGGGTTCTTAAAAAGGAATTTGTGGGAGTCAGGAACTCTGTAGTATCTGTCTGGCTTACTAGGAACTGGAGGCAGAGAATCAGGGGTCATACTGGATTCTGAAAAAACATCATCAACAATGTCTAGAACAGGAGGTATAAGCCAAAGGCCTATGCTGAGGAAGAAGAAGAAAATCCCTAAGTCTCTTTTTAGATTCAGAGAAATCCTGACTTTCCCAGTGGAAGTGTTCCCTTAAGGTATATAAAGTTTCTCCAAAAGAGAAATCCTCAGGAGGAGAAGCAGAAGGGATGGAATCTTCTGCATCAGAGTCCTCAGAAGTAAGTATAGATAAATCCTGTTCAGAAGAAGAATCAGAAGAAATAGAAACCTGATCTGAAGATTCATAGTCAGAGCCTTGCCTAGGCCTCTTAGCAAGAGGGAGATGGCTACCCCTGATCAAGGTAATTAAATCTTCAGCCATTTTGAGCATTTGTTTTTTTAGGCATTGGGGCCTGTACACGTGGCCCAAGCGTAGTTTTTTTAGTTAGAGAAGTAGATTTTGGCTTTAGTTTTGAAGATGGTGTCGATTTAATATACAAATCTTTAGGCCTGAAAACACCCTCAGAAACCATTGCATGCACAGCAGCTCCGGACCCATCTAAGGTAGAGACATCCGCGGGTTCAATACTTAAAGCTTCTTGCAGCATACCGGACTCCGAATGGTTCACAGTCGAGGCCTACGAATCAAAAGTAGCGGGTATCAGGGGCTGCAAAAGCGTCTCACTGAGTACCGGCAACTGGCTTAGGAGAAGTGTTGTCGTCGGTTTTGGACCTCGATGGTCTGTCTGTCTTTTTCTTTGCGTTTTTTTTACGTATTGTGGTAGTCGGATTGCTAACCGACGACATTTCTGGATAGTTAAATCTTGAGCCAAAATATTTAGAAGCAAAACTGTTTAATCGTGCATTGATTAAATTTAACACAAAACTGACAGCAAGGCACGTTGTGGTCAGGGCCTAGGCAAGGAATACAGTAAAAATGAAAATCCTTATGAGGTATTTGCTTCCCACAAGTAATGCAATTATTAACTTTTGCTGACATTGGTAAGGAGTAAGAAAAAGTTTCCCCAACGGGGTACTTAGCTTTTAGTTGAAGACTTCGGTTCTGAAACTTGAAAACGAAAATTTCAGGAGTCGGCTGACCGGCACTTGCGAACTGCTTCTGCTTCGGGCACCGCGTGGCAAGAAAGACTAATTTAATGGCGTCGGCTGCATGTTTTATACCCCTGATGACCTGACGTCATGGAAGAAGGGACAGCAACAGACGCAGGACCTAAGACTTTGTTAATCAGGCCGACTGAGGGCAACCTGCCAGCAGATTACCCAAATGTAATGACTGCAACAGTGAAACACGAAGAACATCCTGAGCTGATGCATTACCTCCCTGACTTGAGGAGGACGGGGATTGAACATCTCTGGCTCTGATTCAGGTGGTTCAGAGGCCAATAATGAAGAAAGGCTCTCCAGAATCAAAGTACCATGAGGCAAAGTTGGCTCCAAAAACAACAAGAGTCAACCCCAACTCTTGGCTCC
Organism: Protopterus annectens; assembly: GCF_019279795.1. Lineage (NCBI taxonomy): Eukaryota > Metazoa > Chordata > Ceratodontiformes > Protopteridae > Protopterus > Protopterus annectens. Next base: position 1,936,953,161 of record NC_056737.1, on the reverse strand, counting down.
AAAATCCCATCCCAGTCTAACACAGCGGGAGTTGAGACAGTGAGGGAAATGTTCAGAGTCAAAGGGACAGTGCTGTCAGCTTCAATGTAGGTGGTGTATGGAAGGAACTCGGATCCATGGATGTTAGATCCAAAAGATGGACTAGTGCAGGACAGACAAATCAATGGTGCAGCAGTAGGTGCCATGCTCGGAGCATCCCCTGCTGGATCTGTGTCTAAAGAAACTTCCATATTATTCTATTGAAGTCGGCTTCTGACAGGCTCTTCAACGATCATAAGGACATGAAAGGCATTGTCACTGATGATAATCGAGACGAACATCTATGTTTCTCCTGCAAAAAAAGATGATTGTAACCTCTGACTAGCTAGCTCTGGGGAGAAACAGGGTGGAGATGGAGATCAGATCCAAAGGTCCTCCTCAGCAGATGGAATGAAGCATTGTGTGGTCTTCTGGAGTCAGGCCAGACTGGTCTGGGAGATCTGGAGACATCTTTTGGGACTTTTCAACCCTCTTATCCTGCTCTCTTCCTTTCTTTCCCTTTTCTTTTGTCTTTTCACTTTTCTCTCTCCCCCTTTCCTTGGTAACTTTCACTTTATCAGGCTTCTTAGATGAAGGAAATCTTGTATCTGGAACTAAAGGTGCTGATCCTCCCAATTGGACAGGGAGAAGACCTCTTCATAGAATAATATCTTACTGTAACAGCTGTCCTACTTCTCACTGTTGTAATATTACTTAATGAAGGGATATCCTGACAAAAACAACCAAACAGAGGGCCAGCATACCAACGCCTTAGCTCCTTCCAGGCACTGTGTGTCAGACGCATGTCTTACATCTAATGCACAAGATACATAAGTGACATACAAATGCCAAATCCTCAAAACACAATTGAACAAGTTAACAGCTTCGAGTACCTGGGAGGGGGGAGTTGAGGAGACGGGAAGTCTGAAAGAGGAAATCAAAGCTAGAATTAGAAAAGCTGCAGCCAAATGGTCCAGTGTGTCAGGGGCATTGCATGACAGGTGAATGCCAAAGAAGCTGCAAAGTAAAGTTTACAAAACAATGGTGTGAACAATACTGCTGTATGGTACAGAAATCTGGACAGTAAAGACAGAAAAGTTGAGGAAACTAGAGGTGATGGAAATGAAGTGCCCGAGACAGTTGGTAGGATGAACACTGTGGGGAAGTTGATGAAATGAGGACATGAGAGCAGAAGTCTAATTCGCTCCAAACACAGAGAAGGTTAAAGCGAACAAATTATAGTGGTTTGGGCACATGTGAAGGAATACAGAAGATAATCTAGTGAAGATTTGGGACAGACAGGAAGAAGGCAAGGGAAACAAAAGAATCCAGCAAAATAAAGGATGGATTCTGTGAAAGAAGATCTGCGACAGTCAGGCATGCGTGTTGAAAAAGGTAGAAGAGTGGCAATGAATCAAGAGAGAAGGCGGCAATTAATGCAACACCCCAATCTTATGGAAAAAAAATGGGAAAAGGTGGTTGATGACTGCGACAAACACACAAATAAAAAAGTTTTATATATATATATATATATATATATATATATATATATATATATATATATATATATATATATGTGTACACACACACACAAATATTTAATGAACACTAAACAAAAAAAAAAAAAAAAAATATATACTTAGCTGTGATGCTTTGACCTTGGAGCACGTCTTGCTGCCTGGGTGACAAACGAGATTTGGGAGTTACAAAGTAAGACAGCTGCATCATGGTAAGAAGGGAAGGGAGCCCGAGCTTTCTGAGTACCTGAAGTTACCAAGTTGCATCTTCCTGACAGTGTATTACTTAAAAGTCAAAGTGGACATGTGGGATAACGTAATCTTTTGTGTTTTACATGTTCTAACACAAAATCTAAAAAAGATCAGACTATGGTTAAATATGAATAGCAGTAGCTAGAGGTAAAGTAAGAAAAGGGGAATATACAGGGGCGGCTCATCCTATCGAACTGCCGGACTGCAGCCCTCCCACCTAGAAAATAACAAAAAAAAAAAAATCTGTAAAACATAAAAACAAAGACTGCCTTTACCAGCAGTCCTGATATGGACACAAAGGTAACAAAGGTACCCAGCAATCAGTGCTGTGAGGTACCAGGAATCTGTACGGTGACAACCGCACAGAACAGAGGAGCTCCGGACTGCTTCAGCCGCAGTCAGGACCAATGAGGAGGACTGAGCTGTTCTCGCGGGACATTTTCAGTGCGCGGGCTTCGGGTAGGTGCTTGGATTGTGAGCTTGCTTGCTGTTCAGTCGCTGGATCAAAAACTTTATGGATCGGTCTGTTTGTTCGGTCGCTAGTCTGTGGCTTGCTTGCTGTTCGGGTGGTCGCTGGGCTTGGTCTCGCGGATCAGTCAGTCTGTGGCTTGCTGTTCAGTCAGGTAGGTGAAGGGCTGTGTGTGTGTGTGTGTGTGTGTGTGTGTATAAAATGCCCCAGTTACTATATACTGGTGGCTAGAGAGAGCAAATGGTGGTGGGTAGAGATACTCAGGCTTGAACCCTGTACCTTGTATGCAGGTGTTAAGGACCTGAATTCCCTACCCACCACCATTTGTAAAAAAAATTGCAGATTTTTGCCTCATATGTGATCTGATCTGTTTCTCATAATATCTGTGGTTTCTAAATACTGTAATGCTTGATATTTGATGGGGCAGTGGTAGCATTGTTGCCTCACAGCTGCAGGTTTACAGGTTTGATTCTTGGCTGGGATGCCTTCTGTGTGGGGTCTGCATATTCTCCCTGTGTTTGTGTGGGTTTGCTTTTGTGTCCTCCCATGTTACAAAGACATGTCTGCATTATTTCTTCCTGGGCCTCTGCTGAAAATTGTTTTTTTGTTCCAAGTCAGATTGTCCTGATTAACAAATGTTAATTTCAGACTTTATGTTTCTGAATGTTGAATTCCTTGCATATTTGATGGTGCAGTGGTAGCATTGTTGCCTCGCATCTAAAGGTTTTCTGGTTTGATTCTTGGCTGGGGTTCCTTCTGTGTGGAGTCTGCATCTCATCCCTGTGTTTGTGTGGATTTGCTCTGGTGTCCTGCCATTTTACAAAGACATGTGTCTGCAGTATTTCTCCCTGGGCCTCTGCTGAAAATTGTTTTTGTTCCGTCAGAAGTAAAATTGACATTGAATTTCAGACTTCATATTCTTCAGAAAATGCATAGTAACACAACCTTTTACACAACCTTTTATTTTAGCAATTTTCTAAGATGAATATTTGAAATGTGTCCTTATTTTTGGGACAGTATTACCCCATTATTGGCTTTGTCCAGTTTTTTTGTGCTAAGGTTGACAGCTACGGCAAGAACTGAATTCACTGAATATGTTTGAGGGCTGTATTCCCTCATTACTGGGTTTGTCCAGGTGTTTTGTGCTAAGAGGTCGACTGCTATGGTGATAACTGAATTCATTAAATGACAGCCATTTATTTAAGTTTCAGTCTTCCTCTCTTTCACAAAACAGCCGATTTGGCGTAGTGGTATGTTGCTCTGACTGTTTGCTACAGGGACATTAGTAGTAAAATATATGGTGGTAACACAGCATTTTTCTTTCACAAAGCAGCTGATTTGGCATAGTGGTATGTTGTTCTGACTCTTTTGCACAGGGACCTTGGCAGTAAAATGTATGGTGGTATCACAGCATTTTATTCTAGTAACTTTCCAAGATTACACAAGCAATGTTTAATGTGTCCCTGGTTTTTGGCCTTTTGACCCCCTCCCCCAATAAATTTGGCTTTTTCCAGATTTCTTGTGCTGCGAAGTTGAGATGCAGTTGAGTACTGAGTAGATTTTACAAGAAGTTGAGAGCTGCAGGGGAAGAAAAGTTTAGTGCTGCTTATGCTAAGTCAGCTTGCATTGTTAACAGCACAACAGGTTGTGTACTTGCTTTTGATGCAGAAGGTTGCTGGTTCTATCCCCACATGGGGTGAATGCTGCCGTACTGAAAAAGTTAAGATACTAACTATGAGCCTGTTATCAGTTTGCCATCCATTTCCTACTGCAATATTACTAGCTTATCATTTTTAATGTAATACAGGCAATTTATTCCTCAGGGGCATCAGACGTTTTATTTTTCGATGAAACCATGAAATATACAGGTGTTTGCTAGCAGCAACCTCTTCATTAGTTACAGATTTATTTAATGTGGAATTATTTAGATGACTTTTTTACTTCAGAGATTGTGCATATTTACTGATAATGGTGGACTGTAGAATTGTGCATATTTACTGATAATGGTGGACTGTAGAAGTTTGAGTAGACTTAGGATGGAAATGTTCTGAACTGGGCAGTTTTGTCATTATTGGTGCATGCATTTTGTTTCATTGTTTACTGGAAAAATGTTCAAAACAATAGGAAGGTGTATCAAAGAGCACATGTATGTTTCATATGCAAGGGGCCTATGATTTGAAAACAGCCCAGAATTAATCTTTATCTGCCACTGGTAAAATGTATTTTCTTTGAATGTGGGGTTCAATGCTGTTTCAATGAATGTGAGTTTCAAGGGCAGAGAAATTTTAATGCTAAGTTTGTTTAGCAGATGTCTTAGTGTTTGTGCTGTAAAATGCAAAATAAAACTTTCAAATGAAGTCCAAATCATCATAGAAGTAAATCAGTATGCAGATTAGTGTTTATGGTAAATGGAGTGAAATAGCCAAGTAATGGATCATTGGAATGGCTGCAGGTGGAGGCTCCATGATTTTGTGAGGGGAAAGGGCGGCAAACTTAAAGACAGCCCCGGCTGAACTATACCTCATAACTGTCCAGATTTTCAAAGAATGAATAGATATTTGCTTCTTATTTTTGGTTTGTTCCACATAAAATTTGTGGTTTTCTGGCAAAATCATTTAGGAATTACGTCACTAAATAATGACACACTGAGTTTCAGATTTCATAACCTTCAGAAAAATGCATGCTAAAGTAAGACTTGTTGTTCTATCAACTGTCTCAGTTTATACAAGAGCAATTTTTAGAACTGTTTATATGTTCCCACAATATATTTGGCCTTGTCCAGATTTATTGCATTAACAGGGTGAGAGGTACATGCAAATAAATTGGCTTTATAGAATTAGGCATAGCCAAACCTCTCAACTGTTCCTGATTTTGGTTCAAAATGTTGCTCTTCCCCTAATAATCCCTTCGCAAAATAGCAATTTTGGAAGAAAACATGGAGGGTTTACAATTAAGAAATAACTGTAATAATCAGAGTTATAGATTATTTTTATTTCAGAAATGCATGTAAATTCTTTTATTTTGTCAGCTACTCAAGTTAACAGTACTAATATTAAAGTGTCCCTTCTTTGACAGGTTCCCAGCTGTATTGTGTGGCGATTTTATATTTTTACATCACATTTTTGTTTCACTTTTCATAAAATAGTAAAATGAATAAAAGGCTTCCACCACAACGAAAAGTTCACTGAGAAATTCTGTTAAAATGTAGGCTTTAATAAAACAAAGAAATAAAAAGCACAAATTGTGCTATTCAGGTTGCAGATCAAACAGGATAAGCGCTTTCAGTTAAAAAACCTTCTTCAGGATCCTCCTGCTTTTTATTTCTTTGTTTTATTAAAGCCTACATTTTAACATAATTTCTCGGTGAACTTTTCATTGTGGTGGAAGCCCTTTTTTCATTTTACTATTTTTGCCTATTAAGGCTTCCTCTGGAGGTGGTTTTTGGTTTGGTTGTTGGTGATTTTTCATAAAATTGTGGGGTTTTTTTTGGCAAATTAGTGACAAATCATTAAAGACTGAAGTTAGAAAATAATGACAGACATTTGAGTTTCAGATTTCATACCATTCAGAAAATTCATATTAATGCAAGACCTATTCTATTATCTTTTTAAGTTTATAAGAGCAATATTTTAAAAAATTGTCCTTATTTTTGGGCCTTTGTCTCACTCCTTTGTATGGCTTTGTCCAGATTTCTTGCTCTGAGGTTGAGAGTTATGACAAATGTGTCAGGGCCATCACAGTCAGCCAGAGAAATTTCAAATTGTGATATACTTGTTGCACCCCACTCCCCCATGTAGTGACTCTGGATGTGTCGAAGCAAGGCAAGGAGTAGTTATGCAGTGTAAATGTGCAGAGTATCCCCCCCCCCATCCAGGGTAGACACAAGTACTAGAGTGGCTTTTCATCTGTCCTTGATTTTTGCAGAGTGGTCTGGTTTCTGTCATATTTTTTGTACTGTTGCTTTATGCATATTACTCAAAGTGCCTGTTGCTCTGTGTTTAAGTAGCAATACTTTAATAACCATCATCAGGTAAGCTTGGCTGAGATCGTAAGATGCAAGTAAGCTTTAATAAGCATACTGTTAAAGAATTGCCAACACTGAAAGCCTTTCTGTTGTTGCCATGTAGAGAATACTTAACTAGGTAATGTATAGGCCTCGGGTATTGAAATGCATATGATAGTATTTGTAATAAAGGACAGGATTACATTATTCTAAGAAGCTCATTACACTTGGAGACTTCCAGTCATCTCTGCAGGCTTTACCCGTAAACTAAACAGAATGCCAATCGTGTGGTCCATAACCTGTACAGTAATCCTTTTAAGCAATGTATCTTGAGCTTATTTCTTGTTTGCTTTTCATTTTTTACTTTGATCATGTTTTCCCCATGAAACAAGTAGATAGTTGTCAGGCAGCAGGTCTTTTTCTGGATAAGAAACATTTTTACAAGTGGGGACATCAGAGATTTCTACTTTCAGCATGTTACTTGGTACTTTAATAAAGCTGAATATAAATTATAATTAGAACTGCAGTGCAAGAAGTGGTTTGAGTTGAGTGCTGCTTGTTTTTCTTATACTTGATTTTGACTGGCATTCCATTAATGTATTTAAAAAGTAATTTATTTTTTCATGCCTCACAACCTTTTTGTTTCCATCTAGATATTAAATAAGCTGTCATGCAGCCAATGCACTGAAATATTTTTATTCTTCTGCACTTCATTTTGTCTTGATTGAACTCTCATAATGAAGGTTTGGCACCCAGGGCAGTGTATTTAGTTAGTTTTTGTGGTTTTGAGCATAGCTCCTCCCCTTTATAGTTGACCACACCCCTTCCCATTGACCCCACCCATTCAGTTGTCTCCTGCAGCCCCCCTTTGATTTGAAGTCACCAGCCGCCACTGGGAATATATTTGGCAAACTAAGAAGAAAGATTCATGAAACTTGAAAAGAATGGACTGCATAAGAGGAAACCTGCAACAGACTGGCATGACTGTGAAAGAGTGGCTCTGAAGAAAGACTGTGATAGTTGATGTGACACCCTAAACCTATGGAAATACAGGGAAAAGGGCATTGATGATGTCAATAATCACCTTTTCATTTTCCTTATTCCTAATATTGCCCCTTCCACAACAGCCCTCTGTGTCCTACCATTCCATAATGCAGCAAATCATTTCCTTAATGTTATTTCCACCCTAAACAATCCAGCTTTCCCAGATGCTCCCTCTGCAGGACAAAGACAAGTCAGACTATGATTACTGGCACTTTCCTCTCTGTTCTTGTATAACCCAGTCAAAAAAAATCAGGTTTGACTAATACTTTCCTTCTCCCCCTCCCACTGTAGTACTATCAACACTTACCAGCTTATTTCTTCAGCAATGCTAACTCTGCAGCCACTGCCTAGGTGTGGTGGCTAACCCACGACATGATGATCCAATGCATCTGCCCCCAAATTGTAAATATGCTGCATCATGGACATAAACATGTTATAGTCAGAATTGTAATGCATATAAATTATTAGCAAACCCTTACAACCAAGCTTGTCCTTATTTAACCATAATTAAGCTGCAACCTCCAGAGCTCTACAGCCTTGTTTACAGCTATTACTATTTGTTAAGTGTACCTCCAAAATACTCAGTTACTATCTGCTAGAAAATGACACCAGTTGCAGTGCACATGATCCCTATTTCTCATACTTTTTGTCTCAGTCTGTAGAAGTGTGGAGCATTTCCGCTCTAAAAAGTGCTAACACATGACATATCATAGAAACTGCCAAAAATCAACTGGTTAATTTTTTTCTACATATGTATGCTTCCTGCAGAACACTTAGCATAAACAATTCATCACTCCCTAGGATTGATCAGTATACTATACTAATGTAATGCAGAGACCAACCCTGGAAGGATAGCAAAACTATAGGAAGTGCTCAATAAGCAACTACATACAAATAAAACAAACAAATGGCAAAACTCTAAGATCAGCCAAAGAAGACTACTGTATTCAACTACAAAACAATAATAAACATAACCCTACAGGCTTCTCGACAACGGTTAATCAAATGTTGGGAAATTAAAAATAAGTGACAGCAACCCCCTAATCCTCCAGCTCCACTCTGATGCAGTTAACATATCTGTAGACAACTTCAAACCTTTTATTGGTAAGAATATCTCCAATACAGTCAAATCCACATAACCTCTATACACCAATTCAATAATGCACTTAAATTTACAAAAACTACAGTTAACTGAACCATAAACTTCTTCAAAAACTAAAAAGGCAAGGATCTCCATCCATGGACACCCGCCCACCTACTTTCCACAATTGCATCTCAAAAAGAATTGTATATCCTCTAACAAACAGAAGCCTACAGAATGGAATCAGTCTTTCCATATGGAGAAATCTGAACTCATACCGCTACTTGAGAGACCCAACAAGAAAGTACAGTTTTGTACCTACCATAAATGTAGATGCCCGATAGGCATGCATCTGCAGTCCTTATAAATGGGTTGTCCTGTCATCAGGCAGCCCTTCAGTCGGCCGGATTCCAAAGTCTGGGTCTGGCCTCGGCTGGTGTCGCACTTCACCCGACGTCATAGCTGCAGTTCTTCGGGTATAAAGGCATCAGCCGACGCCATTTTCCTCAGTGTTTCTTGCCCCAGATGCCAGGTGCCCTCTAGGAAGGCTAAATTTGGATAAATGCAAATGGTTCCAAATAGTAGAGAGCAAACAAAAAATAAGCATGTATGTACATATATACAAACAAATACACCACAATAGATTCCCCCAGCTAGCTACGAGATGGGCAAATACCCTAGGAGTACCACAGAGGGGAAGGAGGGTGGGTAATCCTGACTGCAGATGCATGCCTATCGGACATCTACATTTATGGTAGGTACAAAACTGTACTATGTCCTTCAAGGATGCATCTGCAGTCCTTACAAATGGGTAGAATACCATAGCCAAACTGGGGGAGGAGGAGAAATAAGATTATGGTGTAATTAAGATCCCTTGCAAAACAGCAGTGGCAAAACCTGCTCGGGATCTGGAATATAAAGGTAAATTATAATGCTTGGCAAATGTATGCACGGAGCTCCAAGTAGCAGCCTCTAAAATGTCTTTGGTAGCCACTCCTCGTAAAAAAGCTGTGGTAGTGGCTGTAGCCCTTGTAGAGTGAGGCCTGATGTTTTCTGGAGTTTTCTTCCCATGGTAGGAGTAACAAAATCTAATGCAATTTCCTACCCACTTAGAGATTGTCTGTTTTGAAATTGCTTTTCCTTCCATTCCTGTTGCATATGCTACCAGTAGCTGGTCAGTTTTTCTGTTGCTCTTGGTCCTGTCCAGGTAGTAACGTAATTGTCTATGTACATCCAAGGTATGCAACAGTCTTTCTCCCCTGTTCTGTGGGTTGGGGAAGAATGTAGGTAGGTGGATAGTTTGATTTAAAGATACCCTGGAGACCACCTTTGGCATAAAAGTAGGATTAGTTCTCATGGCCACTCTATCTTGATGGAAGATCAGGAAGGGCTGTACTGCCATTAATGCCTGTAGCTCAGATACCCTTCTTGCTGAAGTGATTGCAAGCAGGAAAGCAGTTTTCCATGATAAGTATTGTAATTCTGCTGTTGCTGCTGGTTCGAAAGGAGGTAGTGTCAATTTTTCTAGCACAAAGTTCAAGTCCCATGCTGGCAATGGTGGCTTCCTAGGTGGTTTTACATTTTTAATTCCTCTCAGAAACTGCCTGAGCAGAGGATGTGAGAAGACTGGAGGATCCAAGTTGTAGTCTGCTGAAATGGCTGATGCATGAATCTTAATGGAAGAATAGGACAGGCCGTTGTGGAAGAGCTCTGCCAAGTATTCCAGGATGTTAGCTATGTTTACCAGTGACACATTCTCTCCTTTTGCTGTACTCCAAATGAGATATCTTTTCCATTTTGCTGAATAATTTTTTCTTGTTGAGGGTCTGCGAGCCTCCAAGATAATGTCTTTAACCCTTTGAGATAATTCTGGGTTATTTGGTCTTATGCAATGTTCCAGGCAGCCAGCTGCAGTGTTTTCAGGTTTGGATGCAGGGTTTTGAAGTTGTTCTGTGTTAACAGCAAGGGAACTAGGGGCAGAGGCCATATTTGTTCCCGAGACATACTCCTCAGTAATGGGTACCAATGTTGCCTTGGCCAGTCTGGAGCTATCAGGATGATCCTTGGACGGTCTTCTTTGATCTTCAATAGCACCTTGTGCATCAAAGGAAGAGGTGGGAATGCATATTCTGTCAGGTTTTTCCAACAGAAAGATAGGGAGTCCACTTTCCAAGCAAGTGGGTGGTACGTCCTTGTGCAGAATTTTTTCAGTTGGTGATTGTGTGGGGATGCAAATAAGTCTATTTCTGGTAGTCAAAGAAGACAAACGACAGTTGAATAAAACACCTTTATAAAACACAGAGCTTTCGGGACACACCCTTCCTCAATGATTAACATAAGGTTCATTAAAAAATTCACTTAAATACACCCAAAAAGACATCACATGACCCGCAGCCAGGACCATATGACCAAATATTCAATTAAAAAAGGTCAATATTTAATACATATAAAGGTACATATAAATACATATAAAACATGAAAATTCTTATATAGAATGAAAATATGAGCATCATCTTCACTTCAATTTTGTTTGTTGTATTTTAACCAATATTGGTTTTAAAGAAACAGCTGTGTTCAAACCTGGATATACATCAGCCATAAGACGTATTATTTCTGGTAGTCCCCATTTCCTTGTAATGGTTTTGAAGATGTCCGGATGCAGCATCCATTCGTGGGCATCCGTGGCAGTTCTGCTTAGGATGTCTGCTAGTATATTTTCTTTTCCTGGCACAAAAATTGCTTGTAACTGAATGTTGAAGCTCAGTGCCACATTCCAGAGGTCCATTGCCATCCGGCATAGAGGGTATGAATGTGTGCCTCCCTGTTTGTTGATGTACCACATAACTGTGGTGTTGTCCGTCCTTATCAGCAGTTGACCCTGTCGAAGAAATGGTCTGAATGCTTGAATTGCCAGTTTTACTGCCAGCATTTCCTTTTGATTTATGTGTAGGTGCAGCTGGTCTTGAGTCCATAAGCCTTGTATGCACTTGTCCAGCATGTGTGCCCCCCAACCGAGGTCTGAAGCGTCTGTTGTGATGGTCTGGCTTGGTTGAGTGCTGTGGAAGGGCAGTCCCTTGTTTGTTTGACAGGCCTGAGCCCACCATTGGAATTCTTGCTTCAGGCATGGAATTATTGGAATTTGGGTTTCTAGGCTGTGCTTGTGCTGAGACCATAAATTCCTCAGGTACCACTGTAACTTTCTCATATGTAGTCTGGCATGTGGAATCAATATTATGCAGGATGCCATGTAACCGAGAGCTTGCAGGACTTTTCTTGCTGTTAGCTGGTTCTGCTTTGTTAATGCCATGAAGTAGAAAGGGAGTTGCTCCTGTTTTTCTACGGTCAGGAATGCCATTTGTTTTGATGTGTCCAGATCTGCCCCCAAGAAGGTTATCCTTTGGGATGGTAGCAGCCTTGACTTTTTTATACTGACTGTGTATCCCAGGGCTTGTAGTAGATGAATGACCCTTTGCAAATCTTTTGTTAATTTGTTTTTGTTGTCCGCTTGTAACAGGCAGTCGTCCAGGTAAGGGTAAATTTGAATTCCCTGAAGCCTGCAATGAGCAATTACTGATGCCAGGCATTTCGTGAATACTCTGGGCGCAGTAGATAAGCCAAAGGGCAATGCTGAGAATTGATAATGCTCTGATCCTGCAAGAAATCTGAGGTATCTTCTGCAATTTGGTCGTATGGGGACGTGCAGGTATGCCTCCTTGAGATCTAGAGTTACCAGCCAAGACTCCTTGCCCAGCATGGGAAGAAGCTGCTGTAGGGTCAGCATTTTGAATTTTGGAACAATGAGGTATGTGTTTAAAGCGGACAGGTCGAGAATAGGCCTCCATTGGTTTTCTTTTCTTGGTACCAGGAAAAGTCTGGAGTAAAATCCTTGCCCTTGTTCCATAGATGGTACCCTTTCTACAGCTCTCATCCTTAGTAAGTGAGTTATTTGTTCTAGAGCTTCTGTCTTTTGATTTGGAGGTAGGTTTGGCATTCCTCTCTTCCTTGGTAGAGTATGGAAGTGAAACCTGTAACCTTGGTCTATTGTCTGTAAAATCCATTTGTCTCCTGTGATGTAATGCCAGTTTACTGAAAATAAGGCTAGCTTCCGCCTAAGGGTGCCTCTAGTTGTTCCCTGGTAGGCGGTGCCAGAGCCAAGTCACTGTGATTGTCCTGTGGAAGTGGTGGTGGTGGCTGGATCTGTGGCTGTACCTCGCTGGTTGTTAGCCTGCCACTGGCGTCCCCTGTAGGCACCTCTGGATTGACCCCTGCCTCTTGAGCGTCTATTCCTGCCTCTCGGAGCTCTGGAGGTGTCTGGAAAGGACCAATTCTTGGAAGGCCAGTTCCTGCTAAACCTTGGAGGCTGGACCTGCAAGAAATCCTTGACTGTCTGGACAGATTTTGCTTTCTCTTCCACCTTCTTCAGCACCTGCTGTGCAGGAGCCAAACAAATTGAGCTTATCCATGGGAGCATCTAGGAGCTTTGATTTAACATGGTCTGGTAAGGACTGTTCTTTTAACCATGCATGTCTTCTGATCACTGTGCCAGTCATGGCTGATCTAAAGGAAGCCTCCAGTGCATCATAGCTGCATTTTAAAGAATGATTACTGACCTGCTGAATGTTATGTACCATTTCCTGTACAGATTTTTTGTCTAATGGTTCATCCGAGGACAGTTTTTTAGTTAACTGGTCTAATATAAATTCCTGATACTGAATCATGTGGAATTGACAGTTCAAGGCCCTAGCTGAAAGAGTAGCAGAAGTGTAAACATTTTTACCCCATCTCTCTAAGGCCCTAGATTCCCTTTCAGAGGGGAGGGGGTTTTTGGTAGAGGTAGCTGCTACAGCCTTGGGTCCCTGGGAGATAGTTTCGGGATCTGCAAAAGGGGCCTTATACAAATGATAATGTGTGTCTGGAACCCTGTAGTACCTATCGGGCTTAGCAGGGGCCGGAGGAAGAGAATCAGGAGCAGTACAAACATCATTAAAAGCATCATCCACAACAGTAAGTACTGGAGGAATGGCTAAAGGCCTATGCTGTGGCAAATGCAAAAAGGTTCTAAGCCTTTTCCTAGAGTCTGAAAAATCCTGGCCCTGCCATTGAAATTGTTCCCTCATAGCATGCAAGGTTTCCCCAAAAGAAAATTCCTCAGGCGGAGAGGCAGAAGGAATGGACTCTTCTGCATCAGAGTCCTCATAAGGAGAAAAAAGGGGCCTCTGGAGGGTCTGAATTATCTGATTCATCAGAGGAGCCATCTGAAGAAACTGGCTCAGGGGGCTCTACTCTAGTCCTCTTCTCTGGAGGAGGGTGAGAGGCCCTGTCTGGATGTGGTTGGGATCCCCGGATCAAAGAAATGAGATCCTCTGCTAGACTAAGCATTTGTGAACTAGAACTGGGCCTGTGAGAGGGTTCTTAGCAGGCACAGATTTGGTAGTTTTTGCTGCTTTAGCCCTGGCAAAGGCCTTAATCGACATGGATGCAGGAGGCCTAGCAGCTCCACGTGCACGGGTAGAAATATCCAAAGGGATAGTATCTGATAAATCCTGTGAACCTGCAGGAGCAGGTGGGATTTCAGTAGCAGATTCAGCCAAGCTGGATGAGGCCTCGGTAAGTGGCAAGCTTTCGGCCGAAGGAAGAACCGTGGACTCGGTTTCAGCCGAAACCGAGACACTCGCGGTTGGCTTAACCACGGTTTCGGCCGAAACCGCGGACCGCGTGTGTCGGTCCTTTTCCTTGCGTTTTTTTAGAAATTTGCGTAGTCGGAGTATCCGACGGCATAATGTAAGCAAAAGCGGAGCTGAAAAACTCTTCAGCAAATTCAGACCGACGTCTAAGCGTTTGTCAGTTGAAAGAAGCACAGGCTAGACAAGCTGCTACGTCGTGGTCTGGGCCTAAGCAAGGTAAGCAGTAAGAGTGGAAATCTTTATGAGGTATTTGTTTCCCACAATTTAAACAGTTATTCACTTTTTCTGACATCGGCTGAGGCAAGAAAGAGTCCCCAACGGGGTACTTAGCTTTTTAGAAGTCTTCGGTACTTGTAGTAGTAATCTCTGGTTCTGACCGACCGGCACTTGCGAACAGCTTCTGCTTCGGGCGCCACGCGGCAAGAAAGACTGAGGAAAATGGCGTCGGCTGATGCCTTTATACCCGAAGAACTGCAGCTATGACGTCGGGTGAAGTGCAACACCAGCCGAGGCCAGACCCAGACTTTGGAATCCGGCCGACCGAAGGGCTGCCTGACGACAGGACAACCCATTTGTAAGGACTGCAGATGCATCCTTGAAGGACATCATATAAAACTACAGACCCCTCAGAAGCGCATATAAAACTGTCAAACTATGTTATCAATCATAGACAATAACAAAGCATGTCTTTCACCCTGACTATTGTACTCAAACTTTAGTGGCTATTACTGACCATACTGTAATTCAACTTGGCAAAGGACTTTCCACTGCCACTGTTTTCTTCGGGTTCTAAAAAGCCCAACATCATAAACTACACTATACCTACCCACAGGCTTATATGTTGCAAGGCAAGTTACACATTCAATAGTGGTTTTCTACCTGTTTACAGGAAAGAATTCAAACATTTGGCAAAAAGTACAGTTGTGCACACTTGCCATAAATGTAGATGTTCAAGTATATTCACAGTTGCAGTCATCACATTTGGGTTATCCCTGCCAGGGTAGCCCTCGGGCGGCCTGAATACTAGAGGCTTAGTATTTCTGCGTCGGTTGCTGTCGCTTCAGGACTGAAGGCAGGTCATCAGTTATATAAAGTAAGGCAGCTGATGCCATTACATCAGTTTTTCTTTCCCTAACCTGTCAGGAGCCCCCAAGTAGGAGCCAGGTTCTGGTGGAAGAACCCCACCAGTCGAAAGTAAATACCAATATGCCCCTTGTAAGGAAAGAGAAGAAAGGGGGATGGAGGGAGGGAAACCAGGACTGCAACAGTGAATACACCCGAACATCTACATTTATGGTAAGTGTACATAACTGTACCATGTTCTTCGTGTTTCACTGTTGCAGTCATCACATTTGGGCTGATTCCCAAATCTGAGGAAATGGGTGGAGGCAGTCAAGGAAACTAGGGGCTGGCTAGGATGCCCTGCAAGACTGCCGAGGCAAACCCTGCCCTGGATTTGGAGAAGAGAGGCAGGTGGTAATGTCTGGTAAAAGTGTGAACAGATGTCCAGGTGGCAGCGTCCAGGATGTCCCTGGTGGGGACTCCTCTGAGTAAAGCTGCAGAGATGGAAGCTGCTGTGGGGGAGTGAGTCCTGATCCCTTTGGGGGGAGGCTATCCATGTTGATTGTAGAAGAATTGGATGCAGTGTGCTATCCATTTGGAAATGGTTTGTTTAGAGATGACTTTGCCTTCTGCCCCTGTAGCAAAGCTAACCAGCAATTGATCAGACTTTCTGAAGGATTTAGTCCTGTCCAAATAGGATCTGAGCAGTGTGTGCACGTCTAGAGAGTGCAGGATCCTTTCCCCCTTGTTCTGGGGATTAGGAAAAAAAAGTGGGCAAATGAATGGATTGGTTGAGAGCCACACTGGACACCACCTTGGGCACGAAGGATGGGTTAGTTCTGAGGAATACCCTGTAAGCATGGAAGATGATGAAGGGTTCCACGGCCATGAGCGCTTGCATCTCACAGACCCTTCTGGCTGAAGTGATCGCCAGAAGGAAAGCTGTCTTCCAGGAGAGAAATTTTAGCTCTGCAGAAGAAGCTGGTACAAAAGGGGGGCAGGGTGAGCTTTTCCAACACAATAAAGTCTCAAGCTGGGGTTGGTGCTCTTCTGGTTGGCCTCAAGTTGCTAGCCCCGCTTAGGAACTACTTGATCAAAGGGTGTGAGAAAAGGGGCTGCTCAGTGGGGAAATGAGCAGAGACAGCAGAGGCATGAATTTTTATAGAGGAAAAAGAGAGGCCACTGTGTAGTAGGTCAGCCAAGTAATCCAGGATGAGAGGGAGTGAGGGCTGTGCTATATTGGCTCCCTTAGCCTGGATCCAGGTGCAGAATCTTTTCCATTTGTCAGCATAAGACGTTCTAGTGCTAGGGCATCTGGCCTCACATATAACATCTAGAACCTGTTTACTGAGGGTGGCAGATTGATCTGGGGTTAGGGAATAAGCCAAGCTGCCAAAATGAGTGTCTGCAATTGGGGATGCAAGAATTCCCCTTCCCTCTGTGTCAGAAGGTTTGGAATCTGAGGAAGATGCCATGGTGGCAGTGGGGACATGCTGCGCAGCAAGGGGTACACCAGTATTGGTGAGGCCACTCTGGAGCTATAAATATTGTCCTTGGTTTTTCCTCCTTTATTTTGAGCAGTACCCTGGGGATGAGAGGTAGTAGAGGAAAGGCATAGACTGAGAGATTGACCCAGGGGAAGGACAGGGCATCCACTTTCCAAGCCATGCAGTGATGCTCCATGGCACAGAATTTGTTGAGCTGATGGTTGGTGTGGGAGGCAAGGAGGTCAACTTTCAGGGTACCCCATTTCTGAGTTATTAGGGTGAAGGTTCTTCTGTTGAGCTGCCATTCATGTGGGTCCAGAAGATTTCTGCTTAACTGGTCTGCCAGGGAGTTGAGAGAACCTGATAGGAATTGTGCTAACAGGTGCAGCTGCATGGCAGAGGCTGTGCCAAAGGTTCATGGCCAGCCTGCACAGAGGGTAGGAGTGAGTCCCTCCCTGCTTGTTGATATACCACATTACAGTGCTGTTGTCTGTTTTGATCAGGAGAGCCCCTGGGGAGAGAAGGGGTTTAAAAGCTATCAAGGCGTGCTGGACAGCCATCATCTCTTTTTGGTTGATGTGCAGAGGGATTTGCTGTGGGCTCCACTGGCCCTATATGTACCTGCCGTCCAGGTATGCACCCATAGCACAGTCTGATGCGTCTGTGGTGATGGTCTGGGCGGTGGAGGGTGGGGGGGTGGGCTAGTGAGAAAGGTAGTTCCTTGTTGTGGGAGCATGCTGTTGCCCACCAAAGAAAAACTCTTATACCTATAATTCCTTGCCCCAGAAGAGTCTCCAGGTCTTGAGAGTGTTGACAACAAAGGTTTTTTTAGGTACCACTGAAGTTTCCTCATGTGCAGTCTGGCATATGGAATGAGTAGTATGCAAGATGCCATGAACCCCAGAGCTTGCAGGATCTTCCTTGTAGATAACTGGGGTCTGGTGGCTAGTTGGGAGAAGTAGGCTGTCAGGAAACTTTGTTTTTCTGGTGTAAGGAATGTCATCTGGGATGCTGTGCCCAGGCTTGCTCACAGGAAGGCAATCCTTTGGGTGGGCACCTATTTGGATTTCTTTTCGTTGATTGTGTACCCTAGGGAGGTTAGTAGGGTCTATACAAAGGCCAAGTGCTTGAGCAGCTTTTCCTGGCTGTCTGCCTAAATAAGGCAGTCATCTAAGTATGGGTAAATCAGGATATTCCTTTGTCTGCAAAAGGCAATGGCCGGCGCCAGACATTTTGTGAAAACTCTGGGAGCAGTAGAAAAGCCAAAGGGAAGAGCAGAAAATTGAAAGTGTTGAGATCCTGCTCTAAAACAGAGATATTTCCTGCATGATTTCCTGATAGGAATGTGGAGCTAGGCCTCTTTTAGATATAGGGAGGCTAGCCAAGCGTCCTTGGACAGCATGGGTAGCAGCTGCTGGAAGGTGAGCATTTTGAATTTTGGGATCCCCAGGAAGGTGTTTACAATGGATAGATCGAGGATCGGGTGCTAGGTGCCTTCTTTTCTGGGCACCAGAAAAAGTCTGAAGTAGAAACCTTGGCCTACCTGTTCTGCAGGAATGTGCTCTACTGTCCTCATAGAAAGGAGGGAAAGGATTTGCTTTTGAGCCTCTGCCCACTGGTTTGGAGGAAGATCTGGGAACCCTTTTGAGGTTGGAAGGGTGTGGAAGGAAAATTTGTATCCCTGAGACACTATGTTGAGAACTCAGCAGTCGTTGGTAATGGTGGCCAAGGTGCTTGCATGAAAAGAGAGTTTTCCTACTAGGGGTAAGTGAAGGGTAGAAGGAGGGGGTGGTGGGGGAGGTGAGACATTGTGAATTCTTACCATAAGGGGGTGGCTTAGAACTCCCTGGTTCTGAAGTGGAGGTAGTCCACTGCTTAGATCTCTGCATTCCCTGTGGCTGCTGTCTGGGGGTATAGTTCCCAGGGGCCTGGGCTGGACTGGCTTAGTGGGAGCAGGAAAGGACCAGTGCTTGGTGGAACAATGCCTACTGAACCTGGGTAGCAGGACCTGTAAGAAATCCTTAACTGTCTGCACAGATTTTGCTTTTTCTTCCATCTTTTTAAGACCTCTTCTGCCTTAGTGCCAACTAAGTTGTCTTTGTGCAAGGAGGCAACCAACAATTTAGATTTGACATGGTCTAGCAGGGGCTGTTCCTTAACCCATGCATGCCTTCTAATGACAGATCCAGTGACTGCTGCCCTGCAATAAGCTTCTAGGGCGTCAAAACCACAGTGCAAGGTGTGTTTAGTTACTTGACTTGCAGAATGCATTAACTCTTGTAACTCTTTAGATTCTGCACAAGCAGGAAAGGAAGACATTTTTTGTTTAAGGAGTTCCAGGGTACGTTGCTGAAATTTTAGCATATGGAACTGACAATTTAGTGCCCTGATGGCAAGAGTAGCTGAAGTGTATACTTTTTTACCCCATCTGTCTAATGCCCAGGAATCCCTATCTGAGGAGGTGGGTGCTTTAATCCCTTTAGGCCCTTAAGAAATTAGCTCAGGGTCAGCAGTAGGATATTTAAAAATTAATTTGTGAGAGTCAGGGACTCTATAGTACCGGTCTGGTTTTCTGGGTGCAGGAGGGAGGGTGGCAGGAGTCAAGCTGGATTCCAAGAAAACATCCTCCACAACATCCAGGACTGGGGGGATGGCCAAGGGTCTGTGCTGTGGAAGATCTAAGAATTCCCTGAGTCTCTTTTTAGACTGAGGGCAGTCCTGACTTTCCAACTGGAAATGCTCCCTTAAGGTATGAAGGGTTTCCCCAAAGGAAAAATCCTCGGGGGGAGAGGCTGAAGGGATGGAATCCTCTGCATCAGAATCCTCATAAGTAGAGAGGGGTTGCATGTCTTCATATTTAGAGGATTCAGAGTCATCTGACTCTTGTTCAGACAAAACTACAGGCGACAGATCTATTTTCCTTTTGGAGGGGGTAGCTTGGGCTTCCCCTGATCAGCATGATAAGGTCTTCCACCATTTTAAGCATTTGAGACTTAGGCAAGAAAGCAGATGCCTGAGATTGGGTTGTTGGTTTCTTGGATGTGGTTCATACCCTGAGCCTAAGAAACTCTGTCGTTTTTGAAAGAAGGGTAGTCATGAAAGAAGACGTTGATTTGTGTCAAGAATCAGTAGTGAGAAGGACTTCCTCAGAAGCCGGTACCTACTCAGTGGCTCCGGACCCATCCAAAGTAGAGATGACCGCAGGATCCTTAGTCGAAGAATTTTGCGGCATACCGGACTCCGAAAGGTTCTCAGTAGTGGCCTGCAAACCCACAGAAGTGGGCATCAGGGGCTGTGAAAGCACCTCACTGAGGACCAGAGAAGTAACAACTAGCTAAACGGAAGCGTTGTTGGTAGGTTTGGACCTGTGCCATCTGTCTTTGTCTTTATCTTTACGTTTTTTCGGAAGATCTGCTGTCAGATGGCTAACCGATGTCATATCGGAATTCGAGGACTGTAAGCGAAAATATCTAGCTACAATACGGGCCCAACGACAGATAGTTCTGGCACTGAACAAAGCACAGCAGCGACAATGGAGGACATCGTGGTCTGGGCCTAAACAAATGACGCAGTAAGAATGAAAGTCTCGGTGTGGCATTTGGTTTCCACAGGCGAGACAATTATTAACTTTTTCTGACATCGGTTTGTGCAAGAAAAAAGGATCCCCAACGGGGTACTTAGCTTTAGAAGGCTTCAACTTCAATTCAGTAGATGAAATTCAGGTAGTGGCCAACCAGGACTCGTGCAAACTGCTTCTGCTTCAGTCTCCACGGCAAGAAAGACTGATGTAATGGCGTCGGCTGGCTTACTTTATACTACTGATGACCTGACGTCAGTCCTGAAGCGACAGCAACCGATGTAGAAATACTAAGCCTCTGGTATTCGGGCCAGCAGAGGGCTACAATGGCAGGGATAACCCAAATGTGACAACTGCAACAGTGAAACACAAAGAACATCTGCTACACAAAATCCACCACAAATACTAGTGTAAGTCACAGTTCCAGTCTCAGACCATTGTTCATAAATGGTGTGGATACCCACACCTAGGTTTTAAAGCCATTATTACAGCATGTTGACAACTCAACCAATATATATTGCTAGAGATACACAGACACACTTACAGCACTTAAAAGATATTCTATTCAAATGATTATATATGTACATTCAACAGTCAGCTCTTTACCTGGTCACTGAGGGTACACTGTTCAGTGCAAATGTCTGTGATAAGGTTACGTGCTTGCTTAGCCATTTCATCCAGGAACATATTGCACAATGAAAGGCTACGATCTCCAATGTGGTGCCGCTGTGAAAAAAAAAACACTCCAACTATTAAATGGCAACACACACAAGCTTTTATCTGTCACCTACAGATTAGTGGGTTTAAAAACCCAGCTAAGTCCAACAATCCAACTCATTCTTGCTGCTGCATAATATTCCAATGAAAGCCCAATGTTAAGGTCCTCCACCTGTTTCATAAAGTACAGTTGTGTACACTTACCATAAATGTAGATGTTTGAGTGTATTCACTGCTGCAGTCATTACATTTGGGTGATCTGCTTGCAGGTAGCCCTCAGTCGGCCTGATTAACAAAGTCTTGGGTCCTGCGTCGGTTGCTGTCCCTTCTTCCATGACGTCAAGTCGTCAGGGGTATAAAACATGCAGCCGACACCATCACTTCAGTTTTTCTTGCCCCAGATGTCAGGTGCCCCCCTAATGGGAAGCAATTAAAATTAAATTACAATGATATACCTCCAACAAAAAGCAAATAGACCAAAAAGGCTTTAAGCATAGTAAAGGAAAGTAGAGGTATAGTCAAAAGAAGTTAGGAGGCTGGCGGGAGGGTAACCAGGACTGCAACAGTGAATACACTCTAACATCTACATTTATGGTAAGTGTACACAACTGTACTATGTTCTTCGTGTTTCACTATTGCAGTCATTACATATGGGTAGATTCCCAAAGCTATGGTTGGGAGGAGGAATTTAGATGGCATTAGGACCAGCTATAAGGCCCTGCAAGACTGCAAGTAGGATGTCCCTGGTAGGGACGCCTCTCAGAAAGGCTGTAGAGGTAGATGCAACCCTGGTGGAGTGAGGTCGGATCCCCTGAAGGATAGGCTTTCCATGGTGCTTATAGCAGAAATGAAAGCACTGGCCTATCCATTTAGAAATGGTTTGCTTTGAAATAGCCTTCCCTTCTGCCACTGCAACAAATGCGATCAGTAGTTGTTCAGATTTCCTTTGAGGTTTAGTCCCGTCCAAGTAGAATGTAAGTTGTCTGTGCAGATGTAAGGAATGCAGTATCCATTCCCCTTTGTTCTGTGGACTGGGAAAGAAGGTTGGCAAATGAATGGACTGATTAAGAGCCATACCGGACACCACCTTGGGCATGAAGGACGGATTGGTTCTGAAGGACTCCCTGTCCACAAGAAAGATGATGAACGGCTCCACTGCCGTAAGGGCCTGTAATTCAGATACCCTTCTAGCTGAAGTGATTGCTAAAAGGAAAGTTGTTTTCCAAGAAAGAAATTTTAAGTCTGCAGTAGCAGCTGGCTCGAAAGGAGGTAAAGTGAGTTTTTCCAAAACAAAGTTAATGTCCCAGGCTGGGGTTGGAGCTCTCCTGGGAGGTCTCAAATGTTTGGACCCTCTGAGGAACTGCTTGAGCAGTGGATGAGAGAAGAGGGGAGGCTCTGTGTTATAATGAGCTGAAATGGCTGAGGCGTGGGTTTTACTGGAGGAAAAAGACAAGCCTTTGTGAAGCACCTCAGTTAAGTATTGTAAAATCTGAGGTAAATTGGGTGCTGCTGTGCTCATCCCTTGAGATTGGTTCCAGGCACAGAATCTTTTCCATTTTTCAGCATAAGATTTTCTAGTACTAGGCTTCCTTGCCTCTAAAATGATATCCATCACAGGTTTACGGAAGGATGGTAAAGGAGAGATTATGTAATTAGCTAGGCTGCAAGGTTCAGTGTTAAAAGCTGAGGGTGCAGAATCTGGTTCTCCTGCTGAGACAGCAGTGAAGGAGTCTGAGGCAGGTGCCATGAAGGTAACCATGATACACTGCGCAGGAGGGGGTACCAGTGTTGGCGTGGCCAGTCTGGAGAATCAAAATCATCCTTGGTTTGTCCTGTTTGATTTTTAGTAGTACTTTGGAGAGCAGAGACAGAGGGGGAAGGCATAGACTGATGGGTTTTTCCAGCTGAAGGACAGAGCATCCACTTTACAGGCTTGTTTGTGGGGATTCCTTGTGCAAAATTTGTCAAACTGGTAGTTCTGGGGAGAGGCAAACATGTCTATGCTCCCCCATTTGCTTGTCAACATGTTGAAAATCCTTGGTGCCAGTTTCCACTCGTGTGGGTCCATGAGGTTTCTGCTTAGTCCGTCTGCCAATGTATTTAATTTTCCTGGCAGGAATTGAGCTTGTAGGTGCACTTGGTAGCTCAAGGCTGTGTTCCACAATGCCATGGCTAGTCTGCAGAGAGGGTAAAAATGTGTATCCCCCTGCTTATGTACCACATAACAGTGGTGTTGTCCATCTTTACCATTAGTTGTCCTGGAAGAATGTGGTCCTTGAAGGCTGTCAGAGCATTCTGTACAGCTTACATTTCTTTTTAATTGATATGCAGGTGCATTTGACTTGGGTTCCATTTGCCCTGCATGCACTTTCCTGCCAGGTAAGCCCCCCATGCATAGTCTGATGCGTCTGTTGTTAGGCTTTGGGCGGCAGGGGGTGGTGTGAAAGGTGGTCCATTGTTTTGTTGGCAAGCTTCTGCCCACCAAAGGAACTCTAGGCGCAGGCAAGGTATGATAGGAATCATTGCTTCTAGATCCTGAGAATGTTGACACCATAGGCTTTTTAGATACCACTGTAGTTTCCTCATATGCAGTCTTGCATATGGCATTAGAAGAATGCAGGAGGCCATGAACCTCAAGGCTTGCAGTATTTGTCTTGCAGATAGCAGGGTTTTTGAGGCCACTTGTTTGAAGTAGGTTGTCAAATGAATTTGTTTCTCTGGCGTGAGATAAGCCATCTGGGAAGTTGTATTCAAGCTTGCTCCCAGGAATATAATTTGTTGACAGGGTACCAGGTGTGATTTCTTTTTGTTTATGGTGTACCCCAGACAAGTTAGAACCCTGAGTACAAAGGCCAGATTATTCAAAAGTATGTCCTGGCTTTCTGCCTGAATTAGACAATCGTCCAGGTATGAGTATATTTGAATATTTCTTTGCCAGCAAAATGCAATAACTGGAGCTAGGCACATTGTTAATACCCTGGGTGCAGTAGATAAACCAAAGGGCAGTGCAGAGAATTGATAGTGCTTGTAGCCTGCTTTGAAGCGTAGGTATCTTCTGCAAGATTCCCTGATTGGGATGTGCAGGTATACTTCTTTTAAATCTAGTGTTGCCAACGAGGCATCTTTGCCTAGCATAGGAAGTAATTGGTGAAGAGTCAGCATCTTGAATTTTGGAATCTCCAAAAAGGTGTTTAGAGTAGACAGGTCCAGGATAGGATGGCATGAATTGTCTTTTCTGGGTACCAGGAAAAGTCTCGAGTGGAAACCTTGCCCCTCTTCTGGTACCAGTTGAATAGCCCCCATGCTTGAGAGAGAAAGTACTTGTTTTTGGGCCTCTGCCCACTGATTTGGGGGTAGGTCCGGCCTCCCACTTGGCGTTGGCTATGTGTGGAAGTGAAATCTGTATCCCTGGGACACTATATTTAAAACTCATTTGTCCTGGGTAATGAGTTCTCAGTTCTTTGAATGAATAGCAATCTTTCCCCCAAAGGGGCAGTCAGTTTATAAGTGCTTGGAAATTTTAAAAGGAAGTCACTGAGACAGTTTACCATAGGGGGGAGTCTTATTACTCCCAGATTTGGAAGTGGAGGCTCCCCACTGCTTAGTCCTATGTGTCCCCTGGGACTGAAACCTGGGGGTTTTGCTGTGTCTGGGTTTGGCTTGAGAAGACCTGTAAGGGGCTGGAAAGGACCAATTCTTAGAGGGCTAGTGCCTACTAAATCTAGGAGGCTGAACTTGTAAGAAATCTTTAAAAGTTTGCATAGATTTAGCTTTATCTTCCATATTTTTAAGAACTTCCTGAGCCTTGTTGCCAAACAGGCGGTGCTGATTTAAGGGAGCATCCAACAATTTAGCTTTAACATGATCAGGTAAAGATTATTCCAGAAGCCAAGCATGCCTTCTGAGCACAGACACAGTAACAGCAGCCCTACAAGTGGCCTCTAATGAATCAAAACCACATTGCAAAGTATGCTTTCCAACTTGTTCAGCAGAATGCATTAAATCCTGTAATTCTTTATTTTCCACACAGTCTTGAATCATCATTTTCTGTTTAAGCAATCCAATAACATGTTGCTGATACTTTAACATATGAAACTGGCAGTTTAAAGCCTTAATGGCCAAGGTTGCAGAAATATAAACCTTCTTACCCCATCTATCCAGCGCCCTGGTGTCTCTATCAGAAGGGGAGGGATTTTTAGCAGTAGAAGCCTTAATGCCCTTGGGCCCATGTGAAATAGTCTCTGGATCCGCAACATCATTTTTAAAAAGGAACTTGTGTGACTCAGGGGACCCTGTAGTATCTGTCAGGTTTTCTGGGAGCAGGAGGCAAGGAATCAAGGGCCAAACTAGATTATGAAAAAGCATCATCAACAATGTCTAGTACAGGAGGAATAGCTAAAGGCCTATGCTGAGGTAGGAGTAAGAAATCCCTAAGCCTCTTTTTTGAATCAGAAAAATCCTGGCTTTCCCAGTGGGTAAGGTTTCCCCAAAGGAAAAATCCTCTGGAGGGGAAGCAGAGGGAATGGAGTCCTCTGCATCAGAATCCTCATCAGTAGATAAGGGCACATCCAAATCATCAGAAGAATCAGAAAAAACAGAATCCTGGTCAGAAGATCAGTCCTAGGCCTCTTAGAAGGGGGGGGGGGGTTGGCTACCCCTGATTAGAGATATTAGATCTTCAACCATTCTTATCATTTGTTTTTTAGGTATAGAGGCCTGAACATGTGACCTGGGCGTCAGTTTTTTAGGCATGGTTCGAGATTTAAGCCTAAGTGAAGAAGGAAACAACCCCACAGAACAATGAATAAAAATTCCAGGAATGGAACATATAAATGTGGGATGTGCAAACAGTGTACAGCTATCATAAACAAAGGTTCTTTATATATTCCATCTAGAAAATTTCATTTCCAAGCAAACTGTTATACCAATTGTGGAACAAAAGATGTGGTTTATTTGGGTTTTTGTACTAAATGCCTTAGTTTCTACATTGGTAAAACAGAAAGAACCTTAAGAAGGAGAATTTATGAACATTTGTATGAGGTCTCTAAAAAGAAAGATTCCAATGCCTTCTATAAACATTCCACTATATGTCCAGACATGGAAATAAATGTTATTGTACTAGAACAAGTTGATGGCAGGGGGGGGGAGACTCGATTGGAATATAAAGAGCTCCTTTGGCAGCTCAAGTTAGACGCTGGCAGTAGTCCAGGTTTGAATGATAACATCAATATAAGTAGTGTTTTGAAATTAAGGATGGCTAGATTATGAACAAGAAGTGTTCACAGTATACATATTATAGTTATGTGTTGATATAAACACCTGTTGAAATGTAATTTCCAAGGGTGTTATCATTGTTATTTGTTCCACATATTGTTGTAAACATGTGCTAATTGGAATATATATTTTTTATACATTTTTTATATATTTTTTATTTTATATTTTTGACATATGAAAAGTTTTGATACAAAAGCAAGTTGTTAGAAAAGTGAATGATTTTTTGCAATAAGTATTTTAACACAGTCCGTTTAATATGTTATTTAGAAATATTTACATGTTCTAATTTTCACATACATTATTAAGGGTTATTATAACTAACATTTTAGTACAGTTTGGTTACAATGGAATAGTTAGTATTTTTTTAATCTGGTTTTTAGACTGGATTTGGTTTTACGACAGCAATATTTTCAAAGCAATTGTAGCTTTAAGATTTTATTATGTGTTAGGTCATATGACTGATTGACAACTGTATATAAATGGATTCAATTAATTTTATATTTTATCTTGACAAAGCTTGGTACTGAGCCAAGCGAAAGCGCTTGATTTAATTCTGTGTTAACCATTGTACGAGATTAAAAGGTTTTGAAACGTCTCCACGTTCTGGCTCCTCTTTCCGTGGATTTGTGTATCTACCCCTGATTACAGTTATTAGATCTTCAGCCATTCTTATCATTTGCTTTTTAGGCATAGAGGCCTGAACATGTGGCCTGGGCGTTGGTTTTTTAGGCATGGTTCGAGATTTAAGCCTAAGTGAAGAAGGAGGCGTCGGTTTAATATGCAAGTCCGTAGGCCTGAATACACCCTCAGAAGCAGGTACCTGCACAGAGGCTCCGGACCCATCCAAGGTAGAGACATCCGCAGGTTACATAGTTGAAGCATCTCACGGCATACTGGACTCTGAATGGGTCTCAGTAGAGGCCTGCGAATCAAAAGTAGCGGGTATCAGGGGCTGCGAAAGCCCCTCACTGAGTACCGACGAACTAGCTTAGGAGAAGCATCGGCAGTTTTGGACCTCGGCGGCCTGTCTCTGTCTTTATCTTTGCGTTTTTTCGGAATCCCGGAAGTCGGATGACTAACCAATAACATTTCTGGATAAGTAAACAGAGAACCGAAATATTTAGAAGCGAAAATATACAGACGGATAGTGCGCTGATTAAATAAAGCACAAAACCAACAGCAAGGTACGTCGTGGTCAGGGCCTAGGCAAGGAATGCAGTACAAATGAAAATCTTTATGAGGTATTTGCTTTCCACAAGTAATGCAATTATTAACTTTTACTAACGTCAGTAAGGAGCAAGAAAAAGTTTCCCCAATGGGGTATTTAGCTTTAGTTGAAAACTTCAGTTCTGAAACTCGAAAACGAAAATTTCAGGAGTCGGTCGACTGGCACTTGCAAACTGCTCCTGCTTCGGGCACCGCACGGCAAGAAAGACTGATGTAAAGGTGTCAGCTGCATGTTTTACACCCCTGACGACTTGACTTCATGGAAGAAGGGACAGCAACCGACGCAGGACCCAAGACTTTGTTAAACAGGCCGACTGAGGGCTACCTGCAAGCAGATAATCCAAATATAATGACTGCAACAGTGAAACACGAAGAACTAAGAGAATGAGACAGCTGCTGTTCCAGCTAGCGTGGGCTCCACTGCTATCCAATTATTAATGAACCACTACACAGGACACAATGCACAGGAAACTCAATGACTAACTCCTGTTCTGATGAAAGCAGTTGCCAGGCTTACCATTCTCCTCCCTATCAGAGTCAAGAAAGCAGCAACACAAGTGCAACATGGTAATATATTACTAAAATAAAAATGAAGTGGAAAATGCAAATAAATATGCAGAATTTAACATTTTGTTGCAGGATGTTCTGCCACTTCCACACCAACCCCTTGATTCAGGCATGTATAATTTGCTAGTTCTAAACAGACACAGGGTGCTATATTGTTAACTGGAGCTTTTTGCCTTAAGGAGGAAAAGAAAATGTGTATGTCTCACTCAGTCAAGTCAATGAAGCGGGACTACCATATGGATCAGCGAAAGGAAATAAGGACCACTTACTCGCCTCCCCCCATCTATGTTTGTTTGCTTGATAGATATAAGAAAAATAAAAAGAGGAAATGATTAAAATGTATGAGGATTTTCTGCTTTGCCTTAGTGGAATGGGTTCAAATAGACTTGGGGAGGGGGGGGGGTTCCCATGCAGTCTGCAGCAGAAATGGATACGGTGCAATATCCATTTGGAAATGGTTTGTTTGGAAATGGGCTTCCCCCTGCCCCTGGGGTAAAGCTGAGAAGCAGTTGGTCTGTTTTCCCTGAAGTGTTTAGTATGGTCCAGATAGTATTTGAGCTGTACGTGCATATCTAGTGAGTGCAGAATTCTTTCCCCTTGTTTTAAGGGTTAGGAAGGACAGTGGGTAGATGTATGGCCTGGTTAAGAGTTACATTAGATACCACCTTGGGCATAAAGGAGTGATTAGTCCTCAGGGAGACCCTGTCTACATGGGAGATGATGAAGGGCTCAATGGCCATCAGTGCCTAAAGTTCTGAGACCCTTTTGGCTGAGGTGATAGCTAGGAGAAAGGCAGTCTTCCAGAAGAGGTATCTTAGTTCTACTGAGGAATTGTTTAATCAAAGGATGGGAGAACAGCGGCTGTTCTGTATCAGAATGAGCTGAAATGGCTGAGGTATGGATTTTAATAGAGCAGAAGGAGAGGCCACTATTAAGTAGCTCTGCTATGTAGTCCAGGATAACAGGGATGGAAGGTTGTGAGGTACTGTCCCCCCTGGACTGGCTCCAAGAGCAGAATCTTTTCCATTTTCCTGCATAAGATTGTCTGGTGCTGGACATTCTGGCCTCTGTGATAATGTCTAGGACCTGTTTGCTTAACAGGGGCCCCTTGTTTGCCTTTAGAGTATTAGCCATGCTGACAGTTTGAGATTCTGCAAGTCTGGGTGCAGAATCCCCCCCAACCTGAGTTAAGAGGTCTGAAATCAGGGGAAGCTGTCTGGAAAGGTCAGGCTGCGCAGTAAGGGGTACCAATGTTGTCTGGGCCAATCTGGAGCAATGAGGATGGGCTTTAGTCTCTCCTCCCTTATTTTATAGGTTCATAGGTAGGTACTAGGCTATCTGCCCGAAGGCATTTATAAGCCTAGCCAGAATGTGTTGGCTATCGCCGCCCCCTTAGATTAGTTCCCTGTGCCTCTGTCCAGCAGAGCCACTGAAGTGATCCCCAGGGTAAACTTTATGTTTCCCATCCATTCATCAAGGTTTCTCTTGAAGAGTGTTAATGAGGAGCTCTGCCTAATGTAGATTGGAATCTTGTTCCAAAGCATGGGAAGTCTCTGTGACAGAAATCTATCCCTCCAGCACGTCCTATTTATTGCTGTGGTGAGGTTTAGATCCCTAGAGTGTGTGGCTCGAGGGGATAAGCTTTTCTTTAGGTGGAGCATGTCGATCAGTTCTGGGTTGGACATGGCCTTGTATGTCAGGCAGAGATCACTGCTGAGTAGGCGGTATGCAACCGAGTACAGCTGGAGTTTCTACAGTCAAGCTGCATAGGGCATCTGTTTGCGGCCAGTGATCTTCTTGATGAGGTACTTCTGTGGTCTTTCCAGCTGTTGCAGGTGTCTTGTAAGATACATCCCAAATGGGGCGTTGTACTCTATGAAGGGTCTGATGAGCGATGAGTAGAGGGGCACAATGACCTCTTTTGATCTGGATGCGAACCTTTTTGTGATAAGGTATGCCACGTAGAAGGGTTTTCTTACCACTTTGGCAATGTGATTACCAAAGGAGAGTTTACTATCTACTTAGGTCCCCAGATCCCTTATTACATCTTCCATATTTAGGGGACTACCACCTATGTGGTAGTTTGAGGGTACTTTGTTTTTTTCCAAAGGGGATGACTACGCACTTTTTGGCATTTAGCTTGAGGCCATGATTTTGACACCAGGTGCCAGTCTCAGTGAGACCCTTTTGGAGGATGTTTGTGTCAGCCGGAGAGTCAATTATAGCCCCTAGTTTGCAGTCATCTGTGAACTTGGTCAGCCATAGTCCTCCTGTGCTTGCCAGTACTTCTGAGAAGTATATGCCGAACAGGAGGGGTCCTAGGACTGAGCCCTGGGGAACGCCACTTGTAACCTGTTTCGAGTCAGACCTAGCTCCCGCAACGCTTACCATGTGGGTTCTGTCCATTAACCAGTTTGCAACCCATCTTCTGACGTAGGGGTTTATGTTCAGGCTGGTGAGCTTGTCTATAATACCAGAATGGGGAATGGTGTCAAAGGCCTTTGCAAGGTCTAGGTAAGCTGTGTGTACCACCTTTCCCTCGTCTATGGCCTTGGTAACTGTCTCAAAGAAGTCCACCAGGTTTAGAAGGCATGATCTGCCCTTAAAGCCAAACTGGGTAGGGTCCAGTGTTTGGAGGTTCCAAATGTCTCTGTTAATGAGTTCCATGATGATGCTGCTCCATAGCCTTGCAGACCAAGCTAGTCAGGCTTATAGGGCAATAGTTCCTGGGGTCTGTTGTGGCTCCACCTTTGTGGAGCGGAATAACCGTTGCTGTGCGCCACTCTATGGGCACGTAACCTGTGGAGAGGCTGAGTTTGAACAGTGCGTTTAGGTAAGGGGTTAGTTCGTCTTTGAGCTCATGTAGGACGCAGCCTGGGACTCCATCCAGTCCCATTGATGCTGTGCTTTTGGCTTTGGAGAGGGCTGTTTTAACCTGAGCATCTGTGATTTCAGGAGCTCTACATTCTTCTGGTATGGTTAAGGGTCCTTTTGGGGGTGAGAGGGGGGTGAAGTTTGCACTGAACCTGTCTACCAGAATGTTGGCAATATTGGTCGGTTCAGTGTATTTTGTACCATTCTGCACTAACTCTGAGCAGATCTGAGCATTGCCACTTAGATTCTTGACATAGCTAAAGAATGCCTTGTGGTTATCTTTGGAGTCCTTGGCAATATTTCTTTCGAAACATGCCCTGGATGATTTTATGAGGGATCGTAGTTTCTTGCTAATACTGATCAGGGATGTCTTCCCTTCTTGGGATTTTACTCTTTTCTGTACTAGTTTCCTCCTCCTATTGTATAGCTTGTTTATGGCAAGAGTCCACCAGACTGGTTTCCTTTTCTTGGAGGAGTGAGTCTTGGTTTTGCTTGGGACAGCATGATCGATGCATTCTTGTAGGTGCCCATAGAATGTATTAGTAAAGGATTTTGCAGCTTGGACAATGTTATCCTTTAGCATGGGGGCTTTTTCTTTGAAACTTTCCACCTCGGTCTTAAGTAACGTGAAGGTTTCTTTTGAAAAGTTTTTCACGGTGGTTTCCTTGTCCAGGGGTGGGGGCGGAATGGGGATATCCAAAGAGATTTGTTTATGCTAAGATCTAACCAGTGAGGGGTTGACCTCTGGTGTGGAGCACTGGTCGCCCATGTTGGTGATAACAAGGTCCAATATGTTGTCACCTCTAGTGGGAGTGTTGACCAGTTTATCCAGGGCGTTTGAGTTTATAAATTCTAGGAAATGTTGGGCAAAGGAGTTAGTACTTGAGCAGTTCTCCTAATTAATGTTTGGGTAATTGAAATCACCCAATATTAGGGTGCTTGGTAGGACCTTTATATTTCCCAGTGTTTCCAGAAATGCGGAATGGGGGTCCTGGGACATGGTGGGTGATCTGTAGCAAGCTACAATGTGAATTACACTTTTGCCCATTGTTAGTTGCACATGGATGATCTCTGAAGCATCGTGCTGTGCCACTAACCTGGAGGTGTGGGTATCCTTGATGAATATGGATACACCCCCACCTTTTGTATTTCGGTCCGGGTTCTGTGGCCAAAATGTATGGTATGAGTTGTAGCCTGGTAGTGCTGGGGTGCTCTCTGGAGCCTTAAACCAGGTTTCTGTTACTACACATATATCGATTTTCTCCATACTGAGGAGTGCCTCGAGTGCGTGCATTTTGAGGTTTAGACTTCTTGCATTGAGTAGCATCACCCTCAGTTTTTTGTTACTTGTGCTATTTATGGTGGTGGGTTTGTCTTTTGAGCCTTGCCTAAAAAAGGCACTATGGGGGTGGCAAGAGCCTTGGCCAGTATTCGAAAGCCTAAGGGTGACAGGTGCAAGCCATCTCTAGAGAAGCAGCGTGTTTTGTCGAGCATGTCATCCCAGGTGGACAGACACTGGATCCCCTTTGAATGACACCAGAAACTTAGCCAATTGTTGAAATTGATATTTTTTTCTTTACACTGTGGTATAATTCTTGGTGAGGGCAGGATGCTACTCAGGGTCAGGGTCATACCAGCCTGGGCTACAAGATTAGAGAGCTCTTCCATGTCTCTTTTCATGTAGTCCAGGGAGGTATGGCTCAGGTCATTCACACCAACATGGACAATGACAGAGTCATATTTGTACTAGTTCTGGAGTGACCTGAGTGCTTGTGCTATGTGGCAGATCCTGGCACCTGACAGGCAGCTAACAGTAACCTTCTCCTTATTCAGCCTAGTGAGTGGGACGTCAGTGTGCCTGACTATAGAGTCACCTATTACTAGTATGTTGGGTATGTTTATTTTACCTTAAGGGCTGTGATTGCATGGCACACTGGTTTTGTGAAGTATGTGTTTCATGATTTGCATTGGGAAGGGGTGGAGGTTGCTTGGATGTCTGCTTTGGAGGTCTCTGTTGCTTTTGCAGTTTTTATTTAGAGCCTCAGAGTATGTTTTCGTGTATTTATGTGTGCTTTTTGCCAGTGCTGGTTTAATGGGTCTATGTGAGACTGGTGGTGTGATGCAAGTATTTCCCTTCTCCTCTTGACTGTCTGATCCAGCCTTGGGTTGAGAGAGCTTAGCCTCCAGTTTGGCTGTATAATTGCATCTCTCACATGTATTAGTGTTTGGTGGTAGGAGGAGAGGGTTGTCTGAGTACATGAGGCAGTTGTAACATTGCCTCAAAATGCCCAGATTCACCAGTTGGACTGGAGAGTATGCCTTAAACTGCCCTTTGGACATGCCTGGATAGGTACACTGAACTGTTTTACTGAATGGCTGATAAGGTTGAATAGAGAGCCTTGTCCCTCTGTACAGTATAGGAGGGTCTAGTGCTAGGGTATATAAGTGCTTGTTATGAGTTTTGAGCAAGTGTTGGGCTGAGAAATGAATGGCTTGAGTACTTAAGTTGAAAGTTTGTCTAGTTCCAAGGGAAAAACCGAAGAGGAGACTTTGTGGAGCCGGGAGTAGTTATACCCTAGCTAACTAGTGCTGCCTGGCGTGCAAAACCAGGCAAATGCGGTATTTATAGCAGGGAAATGAAAGAGACAGAAATTAGCCCAAAAAGGCCAATAAACAACTAATGTCTGGGCTGAAACCACTCCTCCGGGGACAGATAGGCTGCTCAAAGCTCCCCTCTCTCACAGGTGAACAGAGAAACTTCCTTCTATCCTGGTAAGGTATGGGCAAACACAAGAGATTTGTAACACAGTCCTGAATTCAGCACTTAACCTGAAAACTGGACTATACTAGCTTAGGCGGGAAACAAGTATATATTTTTTTTTCTTCAGAAAATAAAGCAGATACAATCAAAAAAACTCTTCAAATGCACAGAAAAGGATACTTATTGTTATAAATCTCGGATCAGAGTTGTAGTCAATGCCACTAGTAATAAAGTAGGAAGAAACACAAATACAGTAAAAGCAGATGAACAGAATGGAAATTATATATATATATATATATATATATATATATATATATATATATATATATATAAAAAACAATAGAAAACGAACAACTGATTTAAACAAGTTACCCAATTAACTAGAAAGTATATGCTGCGGTGGTATGGTGGTAGCGTTGTTACCTCACAGCAAGAAGTTCTCCCGTTCGATTCTCAGCTGGACTTGGGAGTGCCTTCTGTGTGGAGTCTGCATGTCCGTCCTCCCCACGGTTGGGTAGCATTCGAAAGACATGCGTGTGTAAATGGGCGTGCCTTCGTTGAAGGTTGGGCGTTGAGCTGGCACCTCGGCGTTTTGTAAAAATCTACTGCCGATCATTAGTGGACCAGAGTTCCGCTGTGGCGACCCCTTACTGGGAAAAGCCAAAAGACAAACAACAACAACCCAATTAACCAGAAAAAAGCTCAAAACTGAGCCCTGCTCCAGCAGTCTTCAAACAGACAAGTTCTAACTGCACACTCCTGCTGCTAGGGTGCAGGGGAACCTTCTCCAAAAAAAGATGGCCTGGGTCAGTGCTCAAGTTATACAAACAAAGCTGGATTCAGCAGGCCTAAATCTGGTCTATGCTGCAGCAACAAGGCACACCATTTTCAGAAAGAAACAGTTCAAATAAGCAGGCACAATAAGCCTGTGACCAGAAATTCCCAGTTCAGAAGGGCAGAATCCAGCCTCCCACATGAGTGAAGACCACACATCCTTAATGTAAAAAAACTGGCCCAAAGCCCAAGTGCTTAAACCAGAACTAATACACTTTAGAACAGACACTAAGCCTTCAATCAGCAACTCCCAACTCAGAAGGATGTAAGCTTCCTGTCCTGCCACAACAGTGCAGACCACAAGCCTTCCTAATCTGAAACAACTGGTCTAAAGCCCAAGTGTGTAATCCAAAGGCTTACAATAACAGTTACAATTTAATCGGCTACTAACAAGCAGTAATAAATGCAGCAGAATAAATGCTATTAAGTACTTTTAAGAACAGAAAGCAAGAGCAAAATAAATAATAAAGTAGGAAGAAACACAAACACAGTAAGCAGATGAATAAAGTGCAAAAAAAAAAAGATTTTTTTTTTCCTCTCCGTATTAGGTAGGATGAGCTAAAGACACTAGACTAGGAGGAGTGTCACAGATCAAATATACAGTAGGGGTGGGCAATTGCAAAGCCACCAAGTATAAAAAGAAAACACCAATAGAGAAGGCAGGGTGGGGGTGGGGGTGGGGGGGATCAACTCAGAAAAATAACACTTTCAACAGAGACCAGAAGCTAGCAAATATGATCTTAAATCAATAAAGCAAAAGCAATTAGAATACTGTAGAACTTTGGAAAGAGATGCCAAAAAATATACTTATCAATTTATATCTTGAGTTGTTTCAGTAGCACTCTCAGTCAGAACTCAATTAGATTCAAGCAATGTATCTTGGGAATAAGAGGCACAGGAGGGAATGCGTACACAAAGAGGGTGTTCCAAGGGGAGGTCAAGGCATCCACCTTCTACACTAGGTGGCGATATTCCCTGGTACAGAATTTTTTAGCAGATGGTTGAGATGCGAAGCAAAGAGATCCATCTCCGGAGACCCCATGCATGAGTGACTTGTAAAAAGATTTTTCCTGTGGAGCTGCCATTCGTGGGGTCCAGTAAGTTTCTGCTTAAGTGGTCTGCCAGGGTGTTGTCTATCCCTGGGAGGTACTGGGCTATCAGGTGTAGTTCCATGGAAGAGGATGTCAGCCAGAGGTTCATGGCTAGCCTGCACAGAGGGTAAGTTTGGGTCTCTCCCAGTTTGTTAATGTACCACATTACTGTGGTGTTGTCTGTTTTGATAAGAAAAAACCTTTTGTACTGCCATCATTTCCTTCTGGTTGATGTGCAAGGGAAGGTGCTGGGCATCCCAAAGACCTTGGGGGCACCTACCTTGTAGGTGAGCGCCCCAAGCTATGTCTGAGGTATCAGTGGTAATGGTCTGCCCGGTTGGGTGGAGGGTGAAGGAAACACCCTTGTTCTGGGCACAGGCCAGTGCCCACTAGAGAAACTCGGCCCTTATACAGGGGATCAGAGGTAGAGAGGTCTCTAGAGGTTGACAGTGCTGACACCAAAAGTTCTTTAGGTACCACTGAAGTTTCCTCATGTGAAGCCTGGCCAGAGGAATTAGAAGGATGCAAGATGCCACATACCCCAAGGTTTGCAGGAACTTCCTTGCAGTGAGATGACTTCTGGAAGCCAGCTAGGTAAAATAAATAGACAGGAAGCTCTGCTTTTCAGGGGATAGGAAGGCCATTTGGGATGCTGAGTCCAGCAGTGCTCCCAAGAAAATTATCTTCCTGGGGGGGTGTTTGCCTTGATTTCTTCTCATTGATGGTGTACCCTATGGAGGTTATGAGGGTTTATGACAAAAAGGAGGTCCTTGAGGAGCTTATCTTTGCAATCTGCCTGAATGAGGCAGTC
This sequence comes from Protopterus annectens, assembly GCF_019279795.1. NCBI lineage: Eukaryota > Metazoa > Chordata > Ceratodontiformes > Protopteridae > Protopterus > Protopterus annectens. The sequence goes on along the minus strand of NC_056737.1, from coordinate 1,936,916,811 downwards.
GTCCAGATAAGGGTAAATTTGTATATTTTTCTGTCTGCAAAAGGCTATGGCCAGGGCTAAGCATTTGGTGAACACCATGGGTGCAGTAGATAAGCCAAAGGGTAGCACAGAGAACTGAAAGTGTTGTGAGTTTGCTCTGAAGTGAAGGAATTTCCTGCAGGATTCCTTTATGGGGATGTGGAGGTAGGCATCCTTTAGATCTAGGGTAGCTAAAGTACAGTTTTGTACCTACCATAAATGTAGATGTCCGATAGATATGCAACTGCAGTCCTGACATATGGGTTGTCCTGCCTCAGGCAGCCCCTCGGTCGGCCGGATTCCAAAGTCTGGGTCCGGCGTCGGCTGATGTCGCCTCCTCCCCGTCGTCAGAGCGGCTGGAGTATAAAGGCATCCGCCGACGCCATCTTCTTCAGTGTTTCTTGCCCCAGATGCCAGGTGCCCTCCAAGGAAGGCTAAATCTGTGAATGGATAAGCAAAAAATTCCAGACATGCACAACAGTAATAAACAGATACACCATAATAGATATCCCCAGCTAAAAGGAGAGGGGGAATGGACCCAAGGGAAAAAGCAGAGGGGTTGGAGGGAGGGAAAACCTGACTGCAGTTGCATATCTATCAGACATCTACATTTACGGTAGGTACAAAACTGTACTATGTCCTTCAAGAATGCAACTGCAGTCCTGACATATGGGTTGAATACCATAGCCAAGCTGGGGGTGGTAGGATCTAAGCAAGGGATGGTGTAGCTAAAAGACCCTGCAGGACTGCAGATGCAAAGCCTGCTCGGGATCTGGAGTATAAAGGCAGGTTGTAGTGTCTGGTAAATGTATGCACGGAGCTCCATGTAGCAGCCTCTAGAATGTCCTTTGTAGCCACTCCTCTTAGAAAGGCTGTGGATGTGGCTATAGCTCTGGTTGAGTGTGGCCTAATATTGGCTGGCACACCCTTTCCATGGAAGGAGTAACAGAATCTGATGCAGTGTCCAATCCATTTTGAAATTGTTTGTTTGGAGACTGCCTTTCCTTGCACTCCAGCAGCATAGGTTACAAATAGTTGGTCAGACTTCCTGGTGGTCTTTGTTCTGTCCAAGTAGTAGCGTAATTGTCTGTGTATGTCCAAAGTATGTAGCAGCTTTTCCCCTTTATTTTGAGGATTGGGAAAGAAAGTAGGCAGGTGAATTGCTTGATTTAGAGACACCCTGGATATCACTTTTGGCATGAATGAAGGATTGGTCCTTAGAGAAACTCTGTCCTTATGAAAGATGAGAAAGGGAGGTACTGCCATGAGGGCCTGTATCTCCGAGACCCTTCTTGCTGAGGTAACTGCCAACAGGAAGACTGTTTTCCAGGAGAGAAATTGCATTTCTGAAGATGCTGCTGGTTCAAAAGGAGGAAGAGTTAATTTTTCCAAGACGTAGTTGAGGTCCCATGCAGGAACTGGTGGTTTTCTGGGAGGTTTGATATTCTTTTTCCCTCTTAGAAACTGTCTTAGCAAGGGATGCGAAAACACAGGTGGGTCACAGTTGTAATTTGCTGAGATTGCTGAAGCGTGAATTTTAATGGAAGAATATGAGAGGCCACTATGAAACATTTCTGCCAAGTATTCTAATATCTGAGGTATGCTCATTACTAATGCATCCTGGCCCTTTTTGGCATTCCAGATGATGAATCTCTTCCACTTGGCCGAATAGGTTTTTCTGGTGGAAGGTCTGCGTGCTTCCAGCAAGATTTCCTGAACCTTTTCGGAGAGGGGGACATGGGACAAAGTCATGTAACCCTCCAAGCTGTCAGTTGTAATGTTTGCAGGTTTTGATGAACAGTCCTGTAATTGTGTTGAGTTAGGAGCAGAGGCCATTGGGGCAAGGGCCACGGTTTGGTGTGAGTTATGCTCAGTAGCAAGGGATACCAATGCTGCCTCGGCCAGTCTGAAGCTATCAATATTCCTTTTGGTTGCTCTGCTTTGATCTTCAGTAACACCTTGGTCAGTAGTGGTAGAGGAGGGAATGCATAGATTTTTAGGGTATTCCAGCTGAAGGAGAGAGCATCCGTTCTCCAGGCTAGAGGATGGTGTGTCCTTGAGCAGAACCTGTCCAGGTGGTGATTGAGATGAGAAGCAAAGAGATCTATGTCCGGTCTTCCCCATGCAGTTATTTGTGAGAAAATGTGTGGATGCAGCATCCATTCGTGTGGATCCACGAAATTTCTGCTCAACCTGTCCGCCAGAACATTGTCCTTGCCCGGAACAAACTGGGATTGCAAATGGATGTTCAGTTTCAGGGACTTTTCCCAAAGAGCCATTGTTAGTCTGCAGAGGGGATACGAGTGAGTGCCTCCTTGTTTATTTATATACCACATGACCGTGGTGTTGTCTGTCCTTATTAGCAGATGGCCCTGTTGAAGAGATTTTCCAAAGGCTTCTATTGCATGCATCACTGCCAACATCTCTTTTTGATTTATGTGCAGAAGCATTTCCGTGGGAGTCCATTGACCTTGAATGCATCTGTCCTCCATGTGTTCCCCCCATCCATGATCTGAGGCGTCCGTTGTAATGGTTTGACTTGCTTGAACTTTGTTGAAAGGCATGCCTTGGTTTAAATGGCTTGCTTGAGCCCACCACAAAAATTCCCTTTGCAGGCATGGAATGAGTGGTATTACGTCTTCTAGGTTGTGGCTGTGTTGAGACCATAAGCTTTTTAGGTACCATTGTAGCTTTCTCATCTGTAGTCTTGCCAGAGGGATCAGAAGAATGCAAGATGCCATGAAACCCAGGGCCTGCAGGATCTTCCTTGCGGTCAGCTGGGTAAGTTTTGCTAGGCTTTTGAAGTAATCTCGTAAATGCTGTTGTTTCTCCTCTGTGAGGAAAGCCATTTGTGATTGTGTGTCCAGGTTTGCTCCTAGAAAAATAATCTTTTGGGGTGGCAATAGTCTTGATTTTTGAATGTTGACTGTGTATCCCAAAGCCTGTAGCAACTGAATGACACAGTCCAAGTTTTTTATCAAGGTTTGTTTGCTGTCTGCTTGTATGAGGCAGTCGTCCAGGTAAGGGTATATTTGAATCCCTTGGAGTCTGCAATGTGCAACTACTGATGCCAGGCATTTCGTGAACACTCTGGGCGCAGTAGATAAGCCAAACGGCAATGCTGAGAATTGATAATGCTCTGTTCCTGCAAGAAATCTGAGGTATCTTCTGCAGCTGTGTCTGATTGGGATATGCAGGTATGCCTCCTTGAGGTCCAGAGTAACCAGCCAAGACCCCCTTGCCCAGCATGGGAAGGAGTTGCTGTAACGTCAGCATTTTGAATTTTGGCACAATGAGAAAGGTGTTTAGAACGGACAAGTCCAGTATAGGCCTCCATTGCTTTTCTTTTCTTGGAACAAGGAACAGTCTTGAATAGAATCCCTCGCCTTGTTCCTGAGGAGGAACCTTTTCTATAGCTTTTATGTTTAACAGCTTTGAAACTTGTAAGAGAGCCTCTGCCCTTTGATTTTGTGGCAGGTTTGGCATGCCTTGTCTCGTTGGTAAGGTGTGGAAGTGGAACCTGTAACCTTTGTCTATTATGTCCAGAATCCATTTGTCCTTGGTTAAAATGTGCCAGTTCTTTGAGAATAAGAATAATTTTCTGCCTAGAGGTGCTTCTCTTTGAGCCTTGGTAGGCGGAGTGAAAGTCAAGTCATTGTGATTGTCCCTGTGGTGCAGGTGAACTCCCTGCGCCACTTCTCTGATTTGGTGGTTGCCATTGGCGGCCCCTGAAGGAGCCTCGGTATTGCCCTCTACCTCGAGCACGCCTGTTCTTTCCCCTTTGTAACTTGTCTGAGTCTGGAAAGGACCAATTCTTTGAAGGCCAATTCTTGCTGAATCTGGGAGGCTGAACCTGGAGGAAATCCTTGACAGTCTGTACTGAGTTTGCCTTTTCCTCAATAGACTTCAACACATCCTGTGCATTAGCACCGAAAAGCTTCTGTTTTTCCAGAGTTGCATCCAGGAGCTTAACTTTAACATCGTCTGGCAGTGGCTGTTCTTTCAACCAAGCATGTCTACGTATAACGGCCCCTGTCATGGCTGCCCTACATGAAGCTTCCAATGCATCATAACCACACTGAAGAAAATGATTGCTAACCTGCTGAGTGTTATGAACCAGATCCTGCAATGCCTTTCTATCTATAGGCTCAGGAGAGGCTAACTTTTTCTGCAAATCATCCATTAAGTAATCCTGGTACTGAAACATATGAAAAAGTTAGTTGAGTTGCCTCATGGCAAGGGTGGAAGAGGTATAAACTTTTTTGCCCCATCTCTCCAGGGACCTAGCTTCCCTGTCAGCGGGCAGAGGGTTTTTGGCCGAGGAAGTAGCCACTGCCTTGGGGCCCTGTGAAATAGTTTCTAGATCCACAGAGTGGGCCTTAAAGAGATGCTTATGGGTTTCAGGGTCCCTGTAATATCTGTCAGGCTTGACAGGAGCAGGAGGGAGAAAATCAGGCGAAGCACTGGAGTCTGAGTATACATCATCAAGGACATCCAGCACTGGAGGAACAGCTAAAGGTCTGTGTTGGGGTAGCTTAAGGAAGGTACATAGCGCCTTTTCCTGGAGTCAGAAAATTCCTGACCCTGCCACTGAAAATGTTCTCTCATGGAGTGGAGAACTTCACCAAAAGAAATATCCTCTGGAGGGGAGGCAGAGGGAATTGAATCCTCAGCATCAGAGTCCTCATAGGCCTGGAAGGATTCTTCCTGGGTATCTGAGTGCTCTGAATCCCCAGAGGCTTCATCTGAAGAGAGGGTGTCTGTCTGCTCAGTTCTAGGCCTTTTATCTGCAGGCGGCGGAGAACCTCTGTCTGGGTGCGGCTGAGAACCCCTGATAAGAGAAATTAGATCTGCAGCAAGAGTCATGATCTGTCTATCAGAAGAGGGGCCCTGAGCAGTAGATTTAGGATGGGCCTTGGCCTGGCTGGCAGCCTTAGCACGTGCAAAGGCCTTGATGGACATGGATACCGGAGGCCTAGCTGCCCCACTTGCAGGGGTAACCTTGTCCACAGGAATGGTGTCGGGTAAATCTAGAGCTTCAGTTTCTGGAGGGAAATCAACAACTGGCACCGTTGAAATCTCTGGGACCGAAGAACGCGTTAAAGCGATGTCGTCGGCCTGGGGCGGTTGAATTACCGCTTCTGAAGGGACCGATGTACTCGTGGAGGGCTTAGGCGTGATATCGGTGGACGACGCGGGCCGAGGATGTCGGTCCCGGTCCTTGCGTTTTTTGGTAGATTGTAGACATGGTCTGGGCCCAGGCAAGGGAGGCAGTAAGAATGGAAGTCCTTATGAGGTATTTGTTTACCACAAGACAAACAATTATTAACTTTTTCAATTTTTTCTGACATCGGCTGAGGCAAGAAAAAATGTTCCCCAACGGGGTACCAAGATGACTTTGGTAACTGAAGCACAGGAGCTGACCGACCGGCACTTGCGAACTGCTTCTGCTTCAGGCACCGCGCGGCAAAAAAGACTTAAGAAGATGGCGTCGGCGGATGCCTTTATACTCCAGCTGCTCTGACGTCGGGGAGGAGGCGACATCAGCCGACGCCGGACCCAGACTTTGGAATCCGGCCGACCGAGGGGCTGCCTGAGGCAGGACAACCCATATGTCAGGACTGCAGTTGCATTCTTGAAGGACATCCAGGCATTTTTGGTCAGTATAGGCAGCAGCTACTGCAAAGTTCCCATTTTGAATTTGGGGACCACCAGGAAGGTGTCCAGAATGGATAGATCCAGGATGGGGCACCAATTGGCCTCTTTTCTTGGAACAAGGAATAGTCTGGCATAAAAGTCTTTGCCTGTTTGATCTGAGGGGACAGGTTCTACTGCCCCCTTGGGATATGAGAGTTTGGACTTGGTTCAATGCCTCTGCCCACTGATTTGAAGGTAAGTCTGGGTACCCTCTTAGAACTGGGAGTCTGTTGAAGGAGAATTTGTATCCATGAAAAAATATCTTTAAGATCCATTGGTCCTTTCTTACAGAAAGCCAATTTTCTTTGTAGAGGGACAGTCTTCCTCCTAGGTTTTGGTGAGTGAAAAGTGGGCAGAGGGGGGAGAGGGAAGTCATTGAGAGTTTTTGCCATAGAGGGATGGGCTTAGAACTCCTTAACTTTGGAGTGGTAGTGGTCCATTGTTTGCTTCTCTGCTGTCCCTGGGATAGGAGTCCGGGTGATCTGTCCCTGCGGGGCTTACCTTGACCCTGTCTGCTAGGTGCAGGAAAGGAAGTGCTTTGAGGGAAAATTCCTGCTGAACCTAGGAGGTTGTACCTGAAGGAAATATTTTACTGTTTGCATAGATTTTGCTTTGTCTTCCATCTTTTTAAGCACCTCCTCTGTTTTTACTCCATACAAGCTATCCTTACCAAGGGTGCATCAAGTAATTTAGATTTGACATGATCAGGGAGAGGTTGTTCCTTCAACCATGCATGTCTCCTAATAACAGATCCTGACACTACTGCCCTGCTTGAGGCTTCTAGGGCATCATATCCACAGTGTAATGAGTGTTTACCCTCTTGACAAGTAGAGTGCAGTAAATTTGCTAACTCTTAAGAACTGGCACAGTCAGGAAAGGTTGAAATCTTTTGTTTTAATAGCTCCAAAGTGTGTTGCTGATATCTTAACACGTGGAACTGACAGTGGAGTGCTGTGACAGCTAAGGTTGCAGAGGTGTATTTTTTTTTATCCCATCTGTCCAGAGATCTGGAATCCTTGTCAGGAGGAGTAGGATTCTTTGCAGAACTAGCCTTAGCTCCTTTTGGTCACCTGTGCAATGACCGCCGGGTATGCAGCAGGATTTCTGTACAGGTATTTGTGAGAATCCGGTACTCTAATACCCGTCAGGTTTTCTGGGAGCAAGTGGGAGGGTGTCACGAGTTAAGCTGGATTCATGGAAGACATCATCAACCACCTCTAAGACTGGAGGGATGGCCAAGGGTCTGTGTTGGGGCAGGTCTAGAAACTCTCAGTCTTTTCTTAGACTGAGGGAAGTCCTGGAATTCCTAGTGGAATGTTCTCTGAGGGTGTGAAGGGTTTCCCCAAAGGAAGGGAGCAGAAGCAATGGATTCCTCTGCATCTGAATCCTCATAAGCAGTCAGAGGTTGTTGTTCCTCTTCAAAATCTGAATAATCAGATTTCTCAGAATCCTGTTCTGTCAGTATTTCAGGAGAAAAGTCTCTTTTCCTTTTAGAAGTTGTGGCCTGACTACTCCAGATAAGGGTGATAAGATCCTCCGTCATTGTAAGCATTAGAGCTTGGGTTGGTGGAGCAGGAATAAAATGGCTAAAGGTAGTTTTCCTAGGGGAGGCCTTACCTCTAGGCCTAAGAGCATCCATTGGTCTGAGAGAAACGGTAGTCGGAGGGTAAGACATTGTTTTTTGTCTAGATTCGGTAGTACAAAAAAACTCCTCGGAAGCCGGTGCCTGTGTCGCAGCTCAGGACCCAACCAAGCCAGACACAACCAAAGGTTCGGAAGACGAAGAAGATTTCTGCGGCATACTGTACTCCGAAAGTGTCTCAGTAGAGGGCTGCAAAAGTATCAAACTGGGTATCAGGGGCTGCGAAGACACCTCACTGAATTCCGGCAAACTTACAACCTGCTTAGCTGTAGAGTCATCGGAAGGCTTTGCCTTGTGTGGTCTGTCTCTATCTTGATCTTTAAGCTTTTTTGGAAGGTCTATGGATTGTTGGCTGACGGACGACATTTCGGAATGCAAAGACGGAAGACGAAAAACCCCGGCTACAATAAGAGTTCTACGGCGAATGGTTCTCCCATTAAAGAGGGCACAGAACCAGCATTGGGGGACGTCGTGGTCTGGGCCTAAACAAGTGACGCAGTATGAATGGAAGTCTCGGTGTTGTACTCGCTTTCCACAGGCGAGACAATTGTTAACTTTTTTGGACATCGGTTAGTGCAAGAAAAAAGGATCCCCAACAGAGTACTTAGCTTTAGACATTTTCAGATGTAATTCAAACTCTGGTAGCAACCGACCGGCACACTTGCAAACTGCTTCTGCTACAGGCTCCACGGCAAGAAAGACTGATGTAATAGCGTCAGCTGCCTTCCTTTCTAGCACTGATGACGTGACGTCAGACAGCAAGCAACAGCAGCCGACACTGAAAAACAATGACTCTGGTATTCGGGCCGGCTGAGGGCTACCACAGTAGGGATGACCCACAGGTGATGACTGCAACAGTGAAACATGAAGAACATCGACAGATCCATGTCATCTGTTTCCATCTGGTTTAAGATGGTTATCAGATCCAACTTAAATCAGAGACCGTCCATTTCCAAAGACTTCAGCCCCCAAGCTCTGCCTCCTCTACCCATAGTACCTTCTTCTCTACTGAATTACCTCAGATTGAGTTTGCCCTCTAAAAAAAATCACAACTGTTAACTCCAAGACCATAAACCAAGAACCCCAAAAGAGGAGGACAGAAGAGAGCAACAATGTCTCAACAGCTCATTTGCCCAAAGTCCAGGAGAAAAACAATACAACAGAAGGCAAGGGAGGGAGGGATGGTTGAATCAAATGGAAACAGGCAACATGGATCCCTCATTATGGTAAGTACATAACTTTCATATTCAAAGTTATTTTTTCTGTGTTCAACCTGTGGGATAGAGTCCCCAGCCATATTTCACCCTAGGGAAGTCCTACTGAGCACATTCTGGAATATGGTGGTACCAAAGGAGGTGAACCCACCCAAGTAGCCACAGCAGAAATGTCATCAAGAGCAACTCTTGAGAAAAAAAGTCATGGAGGTAGCTAAAGCTCAAGTAGAATGACCATTTGTTTTGCAATGTAAAGCCTTTCCTTTCAAACTATATGCTAATGAAATGCAATCAGAAATCCACTTAGATAAGGTAGACTTAGACAATGGCTTTCCAAACAAAGCCTCTGAAATGAAAAGAAACAGCTGTTTAGACTTCCCAAAATACTTTGTTCTATCTAAATAAAATCTCAGTTGCCTATGAACATCAAGACAACGCAGTAAGTTCTCTCCTTTGAGAAACTGGGAAAAACACAGGCAAATGAATGACCTGATTCAAGGTGGTTTCTGATGCCACCTTAGGCAAAAAAGTAGGATCTGTTCTGAGAGACCCTGTCTTTTTGAAGACCAGATATGGAAGCACCAAGGACATGGCTTGCAGCTCTGACACATGCCTGGGCAAAGTAACAGCCACAAGAGTCTCTTCAAAGAAACTGTCGCTGAAGGCTCAAAAGGAGTTCCAGCAAGAATGTGAAGCATAAAATGTAAATCCAAAGGAGGAACAAGGTCTCAGGGAGTCACAACAAGAATGTTCTCATGAGAAAGGCCTTGGAAATCTTTAACGCTACCATAGGCATATTATCTCTGGCAATATGAAAGTTGGGAATAGCATCTAACTGCACTTTAATAATTGAATAACTACATCTTGAATGAAACATATCAGCAAGGAAATCAAGAACAGCCTCCAAAATCTGCTGAAAGAGTATACAAACCTTTAGTAGATGCCCAAAAGGTGAAGCGTCTCCATTTGCTAGCATAGACTTTGTGAGTAGATGGCTTCTGGGAAAAGGGCAAAATGTGAACCACTCTCTCTGAAAGCTTGGGATCTCCGGCCATCAAGGAAATTGAAGAAACAGTGTGATTAGTTTGACAGTCCAGAGGTTGGGTGGGTCCAAGCCCGTTGGTGAGAGATAAGTAATGGGACCCAGTACCCAAGGAAGGTATTGCAGAAGATGCCACAGAGAAGAAAAGGAAACAAGTTATATAAGTGCCCAAAAGCTCACAAAAAAGAATACACCACGTGGAGCAGGAGAACTAGTTGCTACCCTGGAAGGTGGCAAATGAGATCCGAGATAACTCTGTAAAGGGCAAGGCATTATGGGTAGAGAAGGCAGAGCTTGGGGGCTGAAGTCTTTGGGAATTGCTGCTCTTGGATCTGATAACCCACAGGTAGAACCTTGGATGGAAAAGACATAGGATTTAATTTTTAATAAATATGAACATAGTATTTAAACACTAGAAGAAAAGATCCAAGACTATTAATAGCCATATTGTATATTACCTATGCACATTAAAAGTATTTTACCCCTTCACAAATTCAGCCAATGCTGTACACTTCACAAAATGAAACCTGCACAATACAACAAGATCTTTAGTTCAACAGTATATCTCTAAAGGATAGCAAGAGGCAAAAGTGAAGATTCTTGCATCTGATACACTAACTGATCAGTGCACTGGCAGGTGTTTCAATTCAGTGGATAAATTCCCTCCCAAGTCCACAACTGGATTCACTCTGAAAACCTAAGGAATGTGGTTCTAGCCACATATACAATGGCAGGCATGTTGCATTATTTGATTTTAGTCTGTCATTCTACCACGTTCACTAACCTGCATTCATAAATTACTTCTTTACTCCTAGATAAAATATTGAGATAACTCCATAAAGAAATGCCAGGAATGGAAATTAGTATTTACTAGAGCCTTCCTAATGAACTGATACTCATGAAATAAGGTTTCAAGCAAATGCATTATTATTTACTGTAGGGGGTGTGGATCCTACAACAAAGTAGTACTACAAGTTCCAGCTCACAGCACAACTACTCACAGCTGAACACTTGTGTCTGCATTCAAGCACGTGAAACTCAAATACACTGACTCTTGTCTGTAAAAATACTTCCTCTGAGTTTGTGCAACCTCAGAGGCAGTATATCTGTTGCTCATGAAAAAAAACACTTTTTTTTAAACTCGCTGTTGACCACAATATTCTTTGACTTGTGCAATCAAATACGAGCTAGAGGTACTGGAGTAGTGTGTGCTTGAGCTAATAAAGTAGATGCTCAACAGCCAAATGTGTGAACGACGAACAGACTGAGAAGCTATCTCATTTATGTCAAAACTCAACTATATACCCATATCCAAATTATTTCAGACCACACAATCACTACATAAACTACTGCAGCACCAATATTTGTAAATTACCACTTCAATGAGAGTGAGTCGACAGACACTACTTTTCATTAACTGGCTAACAGTTTTCAGGCAGCTGTTTACTCCGTATGAAACAAAAGAAAAATTCTCTCCAACCTGTTCAGGAAAGTTCCTGACTCTCAAAGGCCTTCAAAAAACTAACCCACCATAAAGAATATTCCCAACAACCAACACTTTGTAAAGAATGTTCCAATAGAGGTTTCAATAAACTCACTCAATTCCAATTCAAAAGCATTGCAAGAAAAAGCTAACCAAAGGATTGCAAAAACACTGGAATGGAACAAAGAAAATGAACACTAATGCACATAATGCTTATACCCCCTTACTTCCTTAAATGTAACAATTTAAAGACTTCCAGGCATAAATGTACATACCCTAAAGGAAAAGTGTGGATACTAAGAAAATACAAAAGCTGACTGCTATAGCAAAGCTAAAAAGCACACTGGAATAGAGATGTTTTTTCTATTTTGTAAGAAGCTGCAGCTTTGACTCAGACCACTCATGGCAAAGTTGCTGTATCAATGGTTGACAAAATGCCTGGTCGTCCCCTCCAGGAAATGTGTATACATCGAAAGGAGTTGTCCTTGGAGGTACTGTCTTCCTCATTCCCTTCAATCTTGTGACATATCAAAAGATTCTGATGACGTCTGTCATACACAGTTGCTAGCTACTGTGCGTGCTCATGGATTTTATTCCCAGTTACATATCTTCATTTGGTCCATTTATTATGGCACACTGTTGGGTGGAAGGGGTGGAAGCTGACGAACAGCAATGGAGTCCATTAGGGTTGCCCCTAAGTAGTTACCTGTTCAAAGTGGTAATTACTATTTTGGGGATCTTCTATGGTATGGAAGGGATCATCACTGCATATTGGAATGAAAAGCTTGCAATCACTTCTTGTAAAATTGCTTGCTGAAATATGTGGTGATTGCAGAAAACATTACATGTAAAAAACAACCTCTAGCACATTCTATTAGTTTGCACATTAAAACTAACATTAATTTCATCAAATGACTCTCCTTGATAGGCTTCAACCACCTGAGTGGGCTTGAGGGTACTGATCTGTTCCACAGGTGCATACCAGACTAATGACCACTGGGGCATTTATAAGCCCAGTCATGCAACCCAAATACATCATGAGTTATTATGCCTTACAGGCTATTTTAAAGGGGTATATGTTACTTGGTGCATAATTTAATGGTTACCTCTGTCCATCTGACACATGGTGTCAGTTTAGGGGTGAATTTCTTATTTCTCTTCCACTGTTCCTGGTTGCACTTGGATAGAGTTAGGGAAAGGCTCTGTTCCACATGGATGGGAAGCCTATTCCATAGGATGAGAATTCTGTGAGATCCACATCTGCCCCCCCCCAACAAGTCCTACTATGTCACAATCAAAGTTCAAATCCTTAGATCTAGTAGTTCTGGTGCTGTTTGTTTTGCAGGTATGCAAAAGATCCATCAGAGGGGGATCCTAATGCCTTGTATGCCAGGCATAAACTGCCTACCAGTAGTCTGTAGGAAACAGATTATACAGATAGAGCTTTTAGATGACCTGCATAGGACATTATGCTTGCTCCTTGTATTCTTTTGGAAGGAACCTCCGTGGACATTCCAGCTGATGCATACGCCTGGTCAGGTACATACCAAAGTGGACATTCTACTCCGTGAGGGGTCTAATGATGGATGAGTACAGCTGCACAATGACTTCACTTGACATAGATACCATGCCTTATTTAGAAGCTGGCTGACTGTTTTTGTTGTCAAGCTGTCTGGAGATCCAATAGGCTATGAATTAATCTTCCAGGAATACCTTACCTCTTACCACCAGAAATAAAATTAAGAAACTCAGGACCTTCTACAGAATATATGGCCTTTCTACTAACTGAATGCAGAAGAAAAATATTGAAGCACTACTTGCCCCCAAAACTCCATTACAAATACTAACTGCATGAAGTGCCAAAAACTTGGGGGTTGTCTAAACTCTATCATATATATAAATTTGCTGCTAGCCAAAAACAGTCCTCATTGCTCTGTCCTAAAAAAGGAAAAACTAAAGTATCTAGAAAATAAACATGCATATCAACATGAACCTTTGCCCGCACAACCCTGTAAAAACAACCAAGCTTACTTGTACACAGCCTACAAAAATGGTCAAGGCCTTGGAAACTATTAATCATATAATGCTTGTCCAGAAACTCAGCAGACTAAACTTCAGTACTCCTACACCACACTGGGCTCAAAGTTAGCTTGAAAACAGAATTAAAGTTTAAGCCAATAACATCAACTAAGAATAAAGTACTAGAACTAAAGTTTAAGCCAATAACATCATCTAAGAAAGAAGTACTCTAATCACAGGTGTTATCTATGGATTAAGACCTTGGTCCACTTCTCTTTTCCCTTTTTATTAATTATCTCACTTATGACTTGTCAAACTTAAATGCAGTTATGTATACCAATGATATTCTTCCCATAAAAACCAGCAAAAGCCCTAGTGATGTTCAACACAAGCTGCAAACTAGCTTCACAGCACTGTGTAACTGGACTTACAAGAGTAGACTTATGACAAACACAGTTACCTCAACAGTCATGGTCTTTGGCACTACCCAAGGTATACTCAGTATACACCCACCCCCACACCTCTCAACTTCTTTGCGCAAGAAATCTGGTCAAAGTCTAAAGTAATGAGATGATAAAGGAAAAAATATGAACAGTTGAGAGGTATGCGCCCCTTTGGCTTGTTAAGGATAACAAAGGCTCTCTCGTTCATCTACTGTCTGAGCACAGATACTTGAGAAGTACCTTGCCTACACTGTTATGTGTGACATACTGACAAGGTAGTGAGAAAAAATGGTGGCTCAGTGAAAACACTGTATAACTCTCTTCTCTTGCCTTCATTCTGTCACTCTAGAAAAAAACATCCTCATACCTAAAACTGAATACTGTCTCCAATTAATTTCTTTTCATTCAAACATGAAAATGCAAAGATTAGACAAATATCAATACAATATCCAGAGGTGTCCATCGGTCCAATAACTTTACCTGTCACTGTGTCTTCCTGAACCATTTTAACTGATTACCAGTAAATTTCAGAGCTTCTCAAATGCTCAGTGCTCAATTCTTAAAGATAATTAAACTTGGTCAATGCTTTGCCACTAAAATCTAAAGTACTTAATCAGATATCAAAGGTATGGTCTCAGAGAGCACTAGGAAAAATCAGTAATACTTAACAGACCCCCACTTTAAAACCACTGTAAGTGAAAGGGCATTCTGAAAACGTGGACCTGCTAAATGGAACCACATTCCTTCTGAGAGAAGGAAACAAAATACATTGAGACAGTTTATCTCTTCCCTAAAAAGAACATCTTTCAAAGGAAGCTGCTTGCAATTGCTTCAAATATAATGCCCAAAACATGTACTTGAATTAAACCAATTTGTAAACTTGCTTTATTCACAGACTTACTATCCCTAAACCTTCAAACCTCAGGTACAAATATATTGTAAATATTAGATCCTTAAATAATTTCATAAAATGTGTATGCAAACACTGTTCTCCTCTTTACAACCTGTATGTACTATTGATTTTGAGGTATTAGGCAAATACTATACACCTAAAATTTACAACCTGTATACATTGTTGATTTTGCGAACCATGTTACACTTAACTGTATTGAATATTCTTCTCAATGTCCTTGTGGCCCAGGTATACATGACAACGGCCTTTGGACCAGTCTACTTACCCGGTTAAAGTAAAAAAAATACATACATATATACCACAATGAAACCACTCCAATCCACTAAAACCTGCTAAACAAACAAAAGCTACCACAAAATACAAGACAGAGCTCCCAGTTTCACTTGTGAACAGAAAGGAACAAGCAACTCACAAATCTAGGAACTACAACCTGCCGAACCAACTGTCAAGGCTAACACAAACATTATCTGCACCATCAGTTCCTGCTCAACATGCTATAGGATTACTGACAAAAATCACTTAATCTACATCTAATACCAGGACAGTCAGTCACTATTCTAACACAGCTGAATATAAACATTATTTTCCCTTCTTCCCACACTCATACATATACAGAAGACCCTAATGCCTCAACTCCAGTGTTAGCTAGATACCAGCCAGCAAATGTATTTTGTACTGCAGAAATAACTGTAACCGTACTTCAACAAGTTACTTCAAACATTATATGCATTCATTTAACTTAAATGAAAATATGCAAGTTATCACTTCTATGATGGCTAATATATTACATATTAGTATACATAACTTACTATAATGCATCACAAATAATACATTGTACAACATTATTAGGTTTCAAAGTCAGGCCATCATGCCTAAAATAAGCTGCAACTATATCAATTCCAAGATCCAGATTTTTGGCTACAAGGTTCCTATGCCACTACATTATAAACATTTTATATAGGTCGTCAAGCCATATATATTATCCCAAAACTAACTTGCTCATGTGTGGATTGAACGTCAATGAAAATGCAGTTCACTGTTCATTTATGAAGTTGATCACTTGCTCACATATACACTGAACTGTGCTGTAATTGAAGTGAATGGTAGTTAAAATGCTTTGTAAGCTAATATTTACTTGCTCATGAATGTTTTCAAACTGTAGCTGTGACCCAATATTTTGCTTATTCAGGACTCTCCCTCCCAAGCATCCCTCTAAAACAGGTATTACCTATTAGGGCCAATATGGTAGCTAAAATACATATGCATACTTATATAAACAGTATTCCAGGGAAGTATCCTATAAACCTTAAAAAATACAAGTTATCCAGCAGCGCCTATAGTAACTCCAGATTTTCAATACCAATGGATATGGGCAATTAACTGCAGATTTTTCCTGAGGCCACCAGATGGTGCATCCATTTAAAAAAATAAAAATGTATACCTTTGAGTAGCTTTAAGTCAGTCCATCATTTCTTGTTGATGAAAAGGACTACCCAATACAGCAGAAGTGGAGTGTCCCTACTTCAGCTTTTTTTGTTTTCAAAACACAAAAAAAAACAAAAAAAAAAAAAAGTAGACCAACAGACTAAGCAAGAAGGACCCCTTCCATCTATGAATACAAGAAAGCCCAGAGACCAGGAGGTAGGTGTATTGATGGCTGACCCAAGTTCAACACCCTTGAGGATTTGGGGTTACTGTATGTGCTGCATAACTTTTTTTAAACAAACCATTATGCAACTCAGCATTAAAATTACCAAACGTGTATCCAAAAAAAAAATCATATTAAAATTACACATTCATGGAATTTACATATTCACTTTTCTTTCATAAACTTTTTAGCAGTTTAAACTATACTTTCCAACCAATAAATCTACATACCTTTCACTACTATTATTTTTACTCCATTTTCAGTCCTACCAACATTCCTTTCTTTCCCATCACTCTAGTCCCCCACTGTGAAGGTAAAGGTCCCATATATTCCACTTAAAGGTATACATCTTGTTCTCCTTAATAGCACCTCCCCAACTGCTTTATTCCCTTTATAAAACCCAGCACATCTTCCAGGATTAGCTTCACCCTTGACTTTCACTTCCTAGTTATAACTTTTTGGTAGCTAAAATAATTAAAAATAAGGTCTTCTTTCATCCCGACATTCTAACTGCCCTACTTTAACTAAGCATCATCATCATCTGTTTGCTAACTTCCATTTGTTCACCCAGCATCTGCACTATGGCATTTTGCGATACAGCTTTAAACTTGGTCAACTCTACATATTTCCAGTGCTAAGTAACTTTTCTGAGCTCTAGAGCATCAGGGCAGTTCAATACAGAATGTGTAACAAATGAAAGGAAGCAAAAATATGTTGCGATTAGACAAAATGTCAAGGACTTGATTCCTAAAATCCCACTCTACTCTAAACTAAAGAGTTCAAACAATTAAAGCTTGGTGCATTTATGAGCAATAAATAGCCCACGTAAAAAAAAAAAAAAAAAGCGGCATAGATGCAGTGGACTTAAGTACTCCTAAAACACAAACCTAAATCAGCAACTGCACTTATAGCATGAAGCTTAACAGTCTCTAGGCAACATGTTATCCTGCTATAACACTCTGAAATGCAATTACTCAGCAATGAAGAAATATCATCTGTGATATTATTACCTTCCTGCCATTTAGAGAAACAGGGTTGTTTTGTCTGAGTAAAGTCTTTCACCCAAAATGAGATATTTAAGTGGCTCTGCACACATTTAGCCTGTTCAATAAAGCCTCTTCTGGATTTAACTTTGTTGGAAATAAAATGTGAGGTGTAAGTGCTGTTTCAATATAAACTCAGATACCACCTTTGGGAAGTTCTAATTAAGCCCAGCACCTCATATGTAACACGTGTAGTTTTTCTAATAAGAACAGTTTATAACATTCAAATACCACATAACATTCACTGGAAGAGTGCTGTTGGTGTGTACAACTAAACTATTGTAGTCAATATAACTGGCTCAATCTGTGCCCCCCTTCATACAGTAAAAAATCCTTTTAGGAGACATTTTAAAAAGGCTTTGAAAATTTCATTGTGCTTTCAGTCTTATTAGGAGAATTGAATGTTTTCCTGGATATCACACTGGATAAAACATCTCCTCCATAAATCTGAAATACCATGAGAAAAAGTTATGCAATTATTTATGACCACATATTGCTAGTGGCTCCCCTTGGATATATAAAAGGGCAATATACCCACTGTCAATCCACTTTGCTATTTTTACCAGAACAAAATTTGGTTATGTACCTGCATATTTTATATCTTTAGTAACAGCAAAAATGAGTTAATGCCAGTTTTCTGATCAATGGACTCTATTACTGAATTACAAGCACAAAGTATCGGGTCTTAGTTATTTTAAGAAACTTCTTCAATCTTCAACACTTGAATATGAAAGGCAAGGAAAAAATAACCAAATATACAACAGAGAAGATGAACCAGTCAGTACATTTGATTTATATTTGGGGCTCTTACAAAGTCTTTGCAAAGCTTTTTTTTGTAAGAAATTTACAAAGAAAAACACACACAAACACAAATAAGCATAGATTATATTTAAGCTTTTATCAATAGCTTACAGTACATACATTGGTCCTTTAGAAATAATCACCAATATATTGAATACTTGAACAACTGCAATCAAATCAAAAGAGCTGAAAACAATGTCATTAGTCTTGGCCATCAAAACAGGAAACCAATTTCAAACCAGTTAAAATTACAGAAAAAGACAGAAATTATATTTGGTAAATGAAGGACTCAAATGCAAAGTCAGTGGAACCTGGTGACAAGACAAGTGAGTAAATATATAGCTACTCCCAAAAATTACACAAGGTAGACCATGATGATGAGAAGATATGTTGATTAAATAAATACCACAATTTATCACTGGCACTCAGTTCTTTTTTTTTTTTTTCTTTAACAGAACAAAAAGTCGTAATCTCTTAAAAGCTTTAAGACAATCAATTTGTATGGTACTGATGGTCTTCTTTTAGAAGTTTATTTAGCTTTTGCTGATCTCCTTTTCCTTTTGCAAACAAATATGCGTAATTTCTTGACAATGAAAGGAAGTACTATCCCCCATCTATGACAGAAGCATAGTTAGTTTAAAGAAAATCTAGTTGAAGTACTGAATGTAATTAATCTTATCTCTATACTTTAATATAATAGCCACAGTATTTACCATACATTGATTCATGCATGGCAGCTAAGTATCCCACGATATTCTTCATTTTATTCCCTTTGAGAATCAAAATGAGGATGCATCATACATTATCATGCCAAGAAAGCTTTTGATTTGATAAAGATGAAATATGTTGTTGTCTTTCGGCTTTTAGGGGTCGCCACAGCGGAACTCCGGTCCGCTAATGATTGGCAGTAGATTTTCACGGTGCCGAGTTGCCAGCTCGACGCCCATATGTTCTATAAATTACAAAAGTACAAGGATCAATATCAATACATAATTCAAATAAATAATTGACACCAATTAGTTAGTCTCTGTCTTGTTTAGTGGACAAAGCATACTTTTTTTTCAACAAGATCTGGTGTAAGACAGAGAAGCCATTTCTCACCTACATTTTCTGTTATAACCATAAATTTGTTACTTTGCACTTTTGAAGCTAGAAGAAGAAAAACTATGGGGACACATCTTTCTTACCTTCTGAAGAAGTTTGCGTACTTTAGCAAACAAAAAGCGCTTCAAATAAATTATTTTTTTATATTTGGGTTATCTTCGTGCTTTGTCCTGCCATAGTGCCTATTTTCCTGGTTGGTGTTTCAGTTATAACAGTTTGGTTCGACATTTTTACATCTGTCAAAATGGTTTGGGTCATAAACTGACGGAACATGCTTAGAATACTTCTGTTGCACCATTTCTAAACTCTTTAGCTGGCATACTGAATATGTACATAATATGATGTGCTCAATTACTGGCTGTATTACAGGCACTCTGTAACTTTACTAGTTTGCTCCTATGTCATAGAGAGATACATTTTAACTTAGAGTAAAAATGTTACTCCTTCAGTATGTTTAGTAAAACTACACTTATTTATACACATTCCCAAATCTTAATGAGTCACTTCTACTATGCTGTTTTGTAAAGAGATGAACATATGTATATTACATTATCTAAATATAAATTTACACTTCCAAGGGCTAACCAAGTCCTATATTAGATGCCCAATTTGAAATGTCATATAAATTATTTACCTTGTCTAGATCTTCATCAGTTACAAGTGTAAATCCTAATTTACAATTATCAGTGTATTTACGTATCCAGCAATGATTATTTCTGGGTACTCATGTAAAAAAAACTAAATTAAAACAGTACTGGTCCCAAGATGGATCCCTGGGAAACACCAGCAGGTATGGGAAGTTTTTCTGAACACAAAACTTGCACTACCACCAAATGCATTCCAACTTAACTGATTCAGTGCACAATGAAGGTTCACACTGTTATTAAAGTGTTATGTATTACATCATGTGACAAAGAATCAATAGCTTTCACTAGATCAAGATGCATTACTCCTGCCTATAAGCCCAAATCATTAATCATTGCTTTAAGATCATAACATTCAACCAGACTGGTCAAAGTGGACCTGTCTTAGAAACATATGTAAACCATCATAGATTTATCAAACGCAAATGTGTCATCTGATGGTCTGCAATGCAGCATTCATGGCTTTTACCTACAATTAATGTTAAACTAACTGGTCTATACCTTTTAGTTTCCTCTGTCTTACCATCTTTATATACTGGTGTTATTTTAAATGTCTTAAATGGCTGAGATACCAACCCTGGTCTTATAAATCTATTACAAATTCTAATAATGGGGTCAAATCTTCTCCCACGTTTCTCAACTCCACAGCAGGTGTGTGACCAGGTCCCACTGAGTCTCAGGCCTAGTTACTGTAAGTGCATTCTGAATAGATTGCATTGTAATAAATTGGCAAACAAATGGTTTAACTTTTTATTTTGAAGCTTTTCTAACAGTGTTACACTGACACCCATAAAAACGTAATTAATTTGTTCATAGGTAAATATTAGGCTATCAGTCTGCAGACTATTACAAACCTAGCTATCAACTAGAGGTCAGAATCAAACCCTCTGTGAGGTAAAAACCCTAACCATTATGCCAAGCCATCCTGTCTTAAAGGCCCCCTACTCTTTTTCTTAAGCGATGCAGAATCTTTTACATCAACCTGAGCTACCACTAAAGCAGATGGCACCTCGGTTTAACATCTCATACAAAAGATGACACACACAGGAGTGCAGCATTCCCCCTTATGCTAAACTGCAATGCCAGCACTCAAACTACCTGGTCTGGGAATAGAACCTACAGCATTCTGCAACACACAAATGTGCTACCTGTTGCGACAATGTCTACAATTTTTGTGGGAGTGTGTATGAATATGTCATCAGTCATACAGAACTGCTTTGTACTGCCTTTCAGTTTGGGAATCGATACATTTACACTACTATTTCTTGTTCTTAGGGTCACATTCAAGTTTTCTTTTGTGCCTTATTCGCCATTTAGTTTGCTCTGAAGGCATTTGGACATCAACTTTGTCTTATTCCTCATTGTTGGGTATTCCTTGTACAAGTAAAATGCGATCCTTTTCTTTAAGAAAATGGTTTTGGGTGAATTACTCCATCGGTATCGCAACTATATGGATTTTTATTTACCAGAATTATGAAATGGATTCTACAGTCATAAACTATATTTTTCCAATACTGGGTAACCATAACCTAGATCTTTTTCTTTTGCATGCATAATAAAACATATATTCTCTTATTATAACTATCTCAGCACTTCATTTGCTGAGTTTTTATACAGAAAGCTAGATTCAGCCTTTAAGAAATAAGATTCAAAAATGAAGGAACAGATGTGGATTCCCAAAGATCCCTTACTAAGTAATAAGATCTCTGCAGCAGAAGAAACTGGTTTTCCCTGACATGGATTTACATGCGAAGATAAAATGTAATCATAGCTGGTGTTTCAATCTTCCACGGGGTTATGACTTTATAAAAGAATATTTTACAGGGAAGTTATAATTTTCTTTTACATTTGCTTCTCATACTAAAACTCTACTAACTCTTTCCCCGAAACAAATGATTAAAACACTGTGTATGGAAGTAAGTCCCTTGGTTGGTACATCCTTTAAAGGCATTTCACCTCTAGCTAAATGTCTGCATCCAAGTATGCTTATTATCAGTACACAAGTTATTAAGGCAGCAAATAATCTAATAAAAGAGACAAAAGCATTGGAATTTCAATTATACACACTACATTTTAAGTACAATTCTGCACAGATTTTACCAAAATTTTAGAAATTCGAGTAAAAATCTCTGTAATGCTACTCATGAAAACTGGGACTACCACCAAAGAAGGCTTTGCATCCGTCCTCCAGCTGGGCTGACTAGTTAACTTGGGATGCTGTCACACTCTTAGTATGACAAAGATGGGACCTGTCTTACTGCACCTTTGTTTTCTTGCCCAAGGAGTGACAGGAAACGTTTCCTAGGCTGCCCCTCAGACTAAGACAGGAAGAGAGTTTTCCCATAAGAAATTCCTGCATCTTCTTGGCACGAAAACCTCTGAAAACAGTCTCCTCCACAGACAAAGATAAAACTCCGATGTTGAAGGCATGATGGGTGTGGTAGGCTACTGGGGGAAAAGATGATGTGGTACCCACACAAGGATGTCAAGAGACAGAATAGTTAACATAAAAGGAGAGAAGCTGTATTGCAACACTAATCCTTCTTAATATCTACCACTATGGAAAATTAATTACACAACTGTACTGTTTGTCTTATTGTTACAGCTGTCATGACAAGTGAGACAGTTTCCTGCTACAGGCTGTAAAATAGCCCCTGCAGCATGGCTATTGCAAAAGGGTCTATATAATATGTTCGAAGTTTGAAAACTTTGAACGTTAAATCAAATTTAAATGTTTGCAGTTTCAAACATTGAACATATAATTAAAAAAAAAAAAAAACGGAACTTACCTGACTAGTGCAGGCAGGGGGACAAGCCCCCCTGCACCCCCCACATGAGAATCTGTGCCCCCACACCCCCTGCTCTTTAAATAAACCAACTCCGAGACCGCACTATAGTGCATGGATGAAATGTTCCATCTGAAGTGTACAGACAGGGTGCATACAGAATACCGAGATGATGTCTCCAGAATGGACTAGGCACTTCTCTCTCTCTCATAAAAGCAAACTGCATTCACTGACTTTTACAGAACATTACCTGACGTGTTCTTTCAGGGTCTTCCCACAATAGGTGGAACAAAGGGCAATTCAATGAGCTACCCACTTGAAACATTGCTTTGGAGACTGCTTTCCAATCCTTACTGAAAAGTAAATAAGAAAGAGTTCACAGTTTTCCTTGTTTACTTGTTTATATATAGGCAGCATCTTAGCTGTCTACGTATTTCCAAAGAATATAACATTGTAATTCCGTGAACTAGGAAAAATACTGGCAACTGTATGGACTGGTAACATGAAACCAGACTCCCTAAACATCAAGGCATGTAGTACTGAAAACCTTTCTTGTCAATGTAACTGCTACTAGACTGATATCACAAAAACAGACTCCCTAAACATCAAGGCATGTAGTACTGAAAACTTTTCTTGCCAATATAACTGCCACTAAAAGAGCTGTTTTCTCAAGTCAAGATATTTTGAGGGGTGCCTTGCAGCCATTTCAGAGGCGTCTTAGACCAATCTCTGTATGACAAAGTTCAAGAACCATGGTGGGTTAAGTGTAAAATAAGGGGAAACCTCAGTCACTAAACACCAATAAACTCCAAAGACCAAGGAGTGCTGACCACACCAGTAGTGCAGAAAACAGTCACAATAAACATAGTAAAACAAAGACTCACTTCCCCTTTAACGCCACCATTTATTGCATGTTTTCATCGTATACTTCATCAGAATGAAAAGTACAGTTTTGTACCTACCATAAATGTAGATGTTCGAGGATTCCATTGCTGCAGTCCTTACTATTGGGTATAGTCCGCATCCAGTCGGCCCGAATACCAGAGTATAAGGCTGACGTCGGTCAGGGCGCATTAGACTGACGTCAGTACGTCAGGGTACTAATGCGCATGACCGGCGTCATATCCTCAGTCTTTTCTTGCCCCAGATGTCAGAAGACCCTAAAAAGACAAGGCCCAAAATACCTGCACCAAAACATGAACAAGATATACAAAAATATAAGCAGGTAAATCACCTACACAACCACCCCTAAACACAGAGGGGAAGGAGGGAGGGTAAATTGGACTGCAGCAATGGAATCCTCGAACATCTACATTTATGGTAGGTACAAAACTGTACTATGTTCTTCGTCTTCCATTGCTGCAGTCCTTACTATTGGGTAGAATCCCAAAGCAGAGGTAAGGGAGGCTGGCAAATCATAAAGAAGCAGGAGCTGACAACATGCCTTGCAAAACAGCTGTGGCAAAACCAGCCCTAGACTTAGAGTAGATAGGAAGGTGATAATGCTTAGAGAAAGTATGCACTGAACTCCAAGTAGCTGCTTCCAAAATATCCTTAGTTGCCACCCCCCGTAGAAATGCTGTTGAAGTGGCAGTAGCCCTAGTGGAATGAGGCCTAATCCCAGCTGGAACCTCCTTGCCATGATGGAAATAACAAAATGCAATGCAAAAGCCAATCCACCTAGAAATAGTTTGTTTTGACACAGGCTTGCCCTGCGAACTCAAAGCAAAAGAAACAAACAACTGCTGAGACTGCCTAAAATCCTTAGTCCTGCTTAAGTAATAACGCAATTGCCTGTGTACATCCAAAGTATGCAAAATCTTTTCCCCTTTATTTTGGGGGTCTGCATAAAAGGTAGGCAAATGAATAGTTTGGTTTAAAGCCACACTAGAAACCACCTTAGGCATAAAGGAAGGATTAGTGCGTAATGATACCCTATCCTTATGGAAAATCAAAAGGGCTCGACTGCCATAAGGGCCTGCAACTCAGACACCCTTCTTGCAGAAGTAATAGCCAACAAAAAAGCAGTCTTCCATGACAAAAATTTTAATTCAGCAGTAGCCGCAGGCTCAAAAGGTTGTAGAGTAAGTTTTTCCAACACAAAATTGAGATCCCAAGCAGGAGTAGGAGCTCTACGTGGGGGTCTTATATTTTTTGCCCCTCTAAGAAACTGCTTGAACAAAGGATGCGAAAACAATGGTGGGTCACAATCATAGTGAGCTGAGATTGCTGCAGCATGAATCTTAATGGAAGAGAAGGACAGACCCTTGTCCAGTAACTCAGTAAGATATTGAAGAGCCATACTCAAATTAGGCTCAGAAATCTCCAAATTCTTTGCTTTACTCCAAAATAAAAATCTCTTCCATTTTGCTGCGTACACTTTCCTTGTACTAGGTCTTCTAGCTTCCATAATCACATTTAAAACTTGTTGAGGAAGTTGAGACCTGCTGTGTTTCAACACAGAATATGCCAGGCTGTCAGATGAAGAGAGTGAAGCTTGACATTGAGCAGATGACCGTCCTGCTGGGATAACAGATGTGGAATCAAAGGTTAAGGCCATGGAGGCTTCTTTACCAGACTCCGTAGTAGAGGGTACCAGTGTTGCGAGGCCAATCTGGAGCTATCAAAATCATCCTTGGCCTGTCCTGTCTGACCTTTAACAGTACCTTTGGAAGAAGAGGCAGAGGTGGAAAGGCATACACATGAAGGTTTGTCCAACTGAAAGACAGAGCATCCACTTTCCAAGCTGTGTGATGAAACCCCTTTGTGCAAAACTGTGGCAGCTGGTGGTTTAGTGGAGAAGCGAACAGATCTATGTCTGGAGTTCCCCATGACACTGTCAATTTCTGAAATACATGAAGATCCAGTTTCCACTTGTGGGGATCCATGATTTGTCTGCTTAACACATCTGCTAAGGAGTTCTGTGCTCCTGGCAGAAACCTTGCCTGAAGAGTTAGGTGCAAGCGTGGCAGTCTCCCATAAAATCATTGCATGCCTGCATAGAGGATAAGAATGTGTTCCCCTTGTTTGTTGAAGTACCACATGACAGTTGTGTTGTCTGTTAGAATCAACACCTGCCCTGGAAGAAGTAACTCCTTGAAAGCCAGCAATGCGAACTGGACTGCTAACATCTCCTTCATGTTGATATGTAGATGCTGTAGTCTGGCAGGCCACTTGTCTTGTATCCACTTTCCATTTAGATGAGCTCCCCAAGCAATGTCTGAGGCATCTGTCGGTAAAATCTGACTCGCCTCTGGCGGGTCACAGAGAGTCCCTTGTTTAGGTGACATTCCTGAGCCCACCACAAAAATTCTCTTTGAAGGCAAGGTATTATTTGAATGACAGTGTCTAAATCCTGGCAGTGCTGTGTCCATACATTTTGAGATACCATTGTAACTTCCTCATATGCAGTTTGGCATTGGGAAGCACCAGAATACAAGATGCCATGAACCCTAATGCTTGAAGGACTGTCTCTGCAGTCAGCACGGACTGATGAGATAGTTGATGGAAGTAAAGTGACAGACTCTTTTGTTTGTCCGGGGTTAAAAGGCCATCTGGGCTGCTGTATTCAGTCTCACACCCAGAAAGCACATGTGTTGAGAGGGTACTAGACTGGACTTTATTTCGTTCACAGAATACCCTAGGCATCTTAGCACTGCTATAAGATATTCCAGATGCTGTAGAAGGTCTTCCTTTTCTTGAGCCAGAATCAGGCAGTTGTCTAAATAAGGATAGATTTGAAGTCCTTGTAGCCTGAAGTAAGCTATCACTGGAGCCAGAACCTTTGTGAATACTCTGGGCGCAGTAGATAAGCCAAAGGGCAATGCAGAGAACTGATAATGAGAATCTCCAGCTCGAAACCGCAGATACTTCCTGTAACTTAGCCTGATAGGCACATGAAGGTAAGCTTCCTTGAGATCTAAAGTTACCATCCAGTGATCTTTGCCCAGCAGGGGTAAAAGCTGTTGTAACGTCAACATCTTGAACTTGGGAATGTCCAGATAAGTGTCGAGGAGAGATAAATCCAAAAGCAGTCTCCACGTGTTCCCCTTCTTTGGTACTAGGAACATGCGAGAATAAAATCCTAGGCCCCTTTCTGATACAGGGACTGGCTGAATGATGTCCAACACCCATCTGTCTTGAGTAATTAAATCCCAATTTTCTTTGAAAAGAGACAGTTGTCCTTCCAAAGGAGCTGCCAGACGAGAATCTACTGGCAGCTGAAAAGGCAGGTCATTGGGTCTGTTTACGAAAGGACTGACCCCTGCCCTCACCAGAAGTCTGAGCAGGTGAACTCCCTGTTCTAGGCCTAAAAGAACCTTGAGCCCTGCCCCTACCACGTCTAGACCTACCCTTAGACTGGGAATCATAAGCAGGATATGTCCACCCCTTAGCAGGCCAATTTCTACTAAACTTCGGTGGCTGTACCTGCAAAAAATCTTTAACAGTTTGCATAGACTTAGCTTTGTCCTCCATTTTCTTTAAAACTGCTTCCACAGGTGAACCAAACAACACATCAGACTGTAAAGGAGCATCCAAAATCCTTGTCTTAACATGCTCAGCCAAATTTTGATCCCTCAACCAGGCATGCCTGCGAAGAACAGAACTAGTGGCAGCCACCCTCGAGGAGGCCTGCACAGCATCAAAACCACATTGCAAAGAATGCTTGCCCACTTGTTCAGACACATAAACTAAATCCAGCAAGTCTTTACAATCAATACCTTCCGCCAAAGCATCCACCTTAGATTTCAATTGTGAAAGGAGATAATTTTGATATTTCAGCATGTGAAACTGACAATTCAACGCTCTCATGGCTAGAGTGGAAGAAGTATACACTTTCTTACCCCACCTATCTAACGCCCTTGCCTCTTTGTCAGTGGGAACAGGATTTTTAACCACAGAGGCCTTAACACCTTTAGGCCCCTGAGAAACAGTTTCCGGGTCCGCCCTAGGACTCTTAAACAAATACTTATGAGCTTCGGGCACCCTATAGTACCTATCAGGTTTAACAGGAGCAGGAGGCAAAGAATCAGGGTTCAGGAAGCCTCTGCAAAACATCTTCCACCACATTCAACACAGGAGGTATAGCTAAGGGCCTATGCTGGGGTAAAACAAGAATTCCCTAAGCCTCTTCCTGGAATCAGAGTAATCCTGGCCTTCCCATTTAAAGTGCTCCCTCATGGAATGCAGAGTCTCTGAAAATGAAAAATCCTCAGGAGGAGAAGCGGAAGGAGTGGCATCATCCACATCAGAATCAGAATAATGAGGATACTCCTGCAAATCTTCCGCAGAAGACTCAGAAGCCCCTGAACCCTGTTCAAAACTGTCAAACTCTGGTTCCACTCTAGGCCTCTTATCAGGAGGGCCCATAGAACCTCTAATCATAGTAATCAAATCTTCTGCCATTTTAAGCATATGTTTCCTAGGTACAGAACGCGAAGGCTAGGAGAAGCCCCTACTGAAGCTGAAGTTGGCCTACCTCTAAAAGAAGTTTTGGCAACAGAAGGAGAGGCTCTAACTACTTTGGGAAGAGAGGGAAGAATAGTTACCTGAGAAGCCCCTCAGCCTGGCCTGCCTCCTGAGAGGGTACATCCTGTAACAGTAAAGTTTCTGCCTGAGACTCCATAGAAACTCCTGGCAAAACCTCTGGCTCCACTGAGCCACCTAAAGAACCGGCGTCCGGGACTGCGGTTCATCAACCCTAGGCTTCGCTGTTTTGTCCTTGCGCTTCTTGGATGAAGCGGGCGGAGCATCCGGCGGCATTTTATAATTGCAACGCTTCCCAAACACTAATCTGGCACAGTCTAACCTCCTCTTAATAGTGCGTTTGTTAAACCTAGCACAAGAGCGGCAACCAACAACGTCGTGCTCAGGCCCTAAACAAGGTATACACAATGTATGGTAATCCCTATGAGGTATTTGTTTCCCACAAGAAATACAGTTATTCACTTTTCTGACATCCGGTTAAATACTGAGGCAAGAAAAACCAAAATGTTCCCCAACGGGTACTTAGCCAACTCTGATTCGGTCTGAAACTCCGGTTTCGGAAATATTTCAGAACGCCAACCTGCACTCGCAAAACTGCTTCTGCATCGGATCACGCGGCAAAAAAGACTGAGGATATGACGCCGGTCATGCGCATTAGTACCCTGACGTACTGACGTCAGTCTAATGCGCCCTGACCGACGTCAGCCTTATACTCTGGTATTCGGGCCGACTGGATGCGGACTATACCCAATAGTAAGGACTGCAGCAATGGAAGACGAAGAACATCACCAGAAGCTCAAACATTCCCCTACTTATACACAATTTCTAAATTAACCTATGATTAACAAATCATCAAAATTTAAAAGAGCAAGACATAAACATAAAACAAATGTTCTCAAAAAAGCAAAAAAAAATTAACATCACCTCAAAATATACTTTAACTCTTGTTAAAAATACAATTGAAAATATATGTTTTATTAATCATATTAACTAATAAACCCAATCCTAAAACATAATCATAAAAAAATCCCTTTAAAAATGTAGAACTTGACAAATATATCAAATGATAGACATACTACAAATAAAATAATATAATAAAAGAGTGAATAAAACAATCTAAAAATCATTCCTTCTAGATCACTTTAGGTCTCCTTTTGTATTTTAATTATATTTTTAAAAAATCCCAAGCATGTGCACAGTTTTGCAGTCCTCAACTGTACGGACTGGTAACATGAAAAAAGACTCCCTAAACATGAAGGCATGTAGTACTGAAACCTTTCTTGCCAATGTAACTGACACTAAAAGAGCTGTTTTCTCAAATGAGTTATTTTGAGGGGTGCCTTGCAGCTATTTCAGAGGAGTCTTAGACAAATCTCTGTATGACAAAGTTCAAGAACCATGGTGGTTTCACAACTTTCCTTGGTGGTCACAGGTGTAACACTCATTTAAAGAGGTGCACAACTGTCAGCAAAGATGTTAAAGGAGGATCCACAGGCATGCCGGCTGAGATGGCCTACAAATGCACCTTCACTGACGCAGTCAACTCCTGTTCCAAAGAGCTCATGCTTGATCCATGAGCCCTGATACAGAATGACAACATGGACCCTCTTCAGAGGAGAAGGTTTGGGTAATGGGTGCCCTTTCATTCATTTCAGGAGTTGTGTGTTTCTACGCTTATCCTGCAAGCGAAGCACTGTTATCTTCTGCACCAAGAGAGGCCTGGGAATCAATGACATTCCTTAACAACTGCAGTCTTGATTCTGACTTTGACACCATAGGGGAAATTTTCCTTCATTTAGTCAAGTAGATGTTCCTAGTAGCAAGCTCCCTAAATATTTTGCACATCCTCCAAGATCTGGTGCCTAGGGGAAACAAGGTCATGTCATCGATGCTGTTAGCCTGAGTGTATGCAAGATTTGGTGTACCAAGACCCCATTGATCTGAATCAAGACGTTCACATGCTGAGGTAGACAGCAGGGTTCCTTACTTGCTCTATTAGGCGCATTATGAGAAAGAAAGTACAGTTTTGTACCTACCATAAATGTAGATGTTCGAGTGCTAATACAGCTGCAGTCATAACAGATGGGTTTCTCCTGCCGTCAGGCGGGTCCTCGGTCGGCCGAATTCCAAAGTCTAGGTCCGGCGTCGGTTGTCGTCGCTTCTTCCCTGACGTCAGTGCGACAGGGGTATAAAGGAACCAGCCAACGCCATTTTCTTCAGTTTTTCTTGCCCCAGATGTCAGGTGCCCCCAGAAGGAAGGCAATACATAAATGTGTGTAATAATGCAGTGCAATATAATCAAAATACAGTAGTTGCAAGCAAATACATCATAAATGAATACCCCAATCAGGTTGTATGAGGATGTGTTAGCCTATAGGCCTGTCCCAAGAGGGGAAGGAGGGAGGGAAACCTGGACTGCAGCTGTATTAGCACTCAAACATCTACATTTATGGTAGGTACAAAACTGTACTATGTTCATCGTGCATACAGCTGCTGTCATAACAGATGGGTAGAATCCCACAGCTAAGAAAGGGGTGGTAGGCACTAGGTGGAACTAGGAGGAGCCAAAATGCCCTGCAAGACTGCAGTGGCAAAGCCTGCTCTAGTTTTAGCGTATAATGGTAGGTTGTAGTGCTTGGAGAAGATATGCACAGAACTCCAAGTGGCTGCTTCCAAAATATCTTTGGTAGGAACTCCTCTGAGGAAAGCTGCAGAGGTGGCTGTGGCCCTGGTGGAACGAGATCTGATGCCTGTAAGTACAGTTTTGCCATGAAAAGAATAGCAAAAGCGTATGCAGTGGGCTATCCATTTTGAGATTGTCTGTTTGGAAATTGGCTTTCCTTGAGCTCCTACAGCAAAGGACACAAAGAGCTGTTCTGATTTTCTGAAAGGCTTTCTTCTGTTCAAATAATAACGCAGTTGTCTGTGGATGTCCAAGGAACGTAGTAATCTCTCCCCTTTGTTTTGAGGATTAGGATAAAAAGTAGGTAAATGTATGGCCTGATTTAAAGCTACCTGGATACCACTTTAGGCATAAAGGACGGGTTGGTTCATAAGGAAACTCTGTCCTGATGGAAGATGATAAAAGGCTGCACAGCCATGAGAGCTTGTAGTTCTGAAACTCTACGAGCTGAGGTAATAGCCAGAAGGAAAGCTGTTTTCCAGGACAAATATTGCAAATCTGATGAGGCAGCTGGCTCAAAGGGAGGCAAGGTCAGTTTTTCCAGAATGAAATTAAGATCCCAAGCAAGTATTGGTTGTTTCCTTGGGGGTCTTAGATTCTTAGCCCCTCTGAGGAACTGTCTTAAGAGAGGGTGAGAGAATAAAGGTGGATCAGTGTTGTATTCTGCAGAAATGGCTGAGGCATGGATTTTGATGGACGAGAATGAAAGTCCACTGCTTAGCAGCTCAGCTAAATACTGTAGTATTTGAGGTAAATTCAGTTTTCCAGGATCCTGGCCCTTTTTCTCATTCCAGACACAAAACAGTTTCCATTTTGCGGAGTAAGCTTTTCTAGTTGATGGCCTTCTGGCCTCCAAAATGACATCCTGCACCTCCTTGGAGAGTAGGGTCTGTTGTGATGCTAAGGAATCTTCCATGCGGCTAGGTTGAGTGTTTTTAGCTGGTTGTGAAGAGTTTTGAAGCTGTGCTGAGTCAGAAGAGGAGGCATTAGAGGCAGGGTCCATGGTGGGGAATGCATCAGGCTCCTCAGGAGTGGGTACCAGTGTTGCCTTGGCCAGTCCGGAGCAATGAGAATCATCTTTGGTCTGTCTGCTCTGGTTTTCAATAGAACTTTGGGCAGCAGAGGAAGAGGTGGGAAGGCATAAACTGTCATTGATGTCCAACTGAAAGAGAGAGCGTCCACTCTCCAGGCCTTTGGATGGAAAATCCTTGAGCAGAATTTTGTCAATTGGTGATTTTTGTGGGAGGCAAAGAGATCTATGTCTGGCCTTCCCCATTCTTGGATTATTTCTGTAAAAACTTTTGGATGCAATTTCCATTTGTGTGGATCTGTCATATTCATACTTAGGTTGTCTGCCAGCGTGTTTTCCTTGCCTGGCAAGTACTGTGCTTGTAGTTCGATTTGTAAGTCCATGGCCATGTTCCAAAGTGACATGGCCAGTCTGCATAGGGGGTATGAATGTGTTCCTCCCTGTTTGTTTAAGTACCACATAACTGTGGTGTTGTCCGTTCTTATCAATAGTTGACCTGGTTGTAGAAGGTCCTTGAAAGCTATAATAGCATTTATTACTGCTAGCATTTCCTTTTGATTGATGTGAAGGTGCTTTTCTTTTTGGGACCATTTGCACTGAATGCACCGACCTGTCATGTGTGCCCCCAGGCGTAGTCCGAGGCGTCTGTTGTGATGACTTGATTTGCTTGAGGCTTGCTGAATGGAAGACCTGTGTTTGTTTGGCATGCTTGAGCCCACCACAGAAATTCCTTTTGCAAACATGGAATTAGTGGTACTATTGTTTCCAAACTGTGGCTGTGTTGAGACCATATGTTTTTCAGGTACCATTGTAGTTTCCCCATATGCAGCTTTGCACATGGGATTAGTAAGATGCAAGATGCCATGAATCCCAGAGCCTGCAGGATTTTCCTTGCAGTCAGCCTGGTGCAATTTGCTAGTGCTCTGAAGTATTGAATTAGTTGCCCCTGCTTCTCTGGCGTGAGGTAGGCCATCTGGGTGTTTGTATCCAAGTTGGCACCCAAGAAAATTATCTTCCGAGAGGATATCAGCCTTGATTTCTTTTTGTTGACTGTGTATCCCAGAGAGTTCAACAACATTATTACATAAGCCAGATGTTTCAGAAGAATGTGCTTGCTGTCCGCTTGGATCAGGCAGTCGTCCAAATAGGGGTATATTTGTATCCCTTGAAGTCTGCAGTAGGCAATTACTGATGCCAGGCATTTCGTGATACTCTGGGTGCAGTAGATAAGCCAAAGGGCAATGCAGAGAATTGATAATGGGTTGAACCTGCAAGAAATCTGAGGTACCTTCTGCAATTTTGTCTGATTGGGACATGCAGGTATGCCTCCTTGAGGTCCAATGTTACCAGCCAAGACTCCTTGCCCAGCAGGGGAAGAAGTTGCTGTAGAGTGAGCATCTTGAATTTTGGTACGAGTGGAAATGTGTTTAGGATGGATAGGTCCAAAATAGGTCTCCAATCTTTTCCCTTCCTTGGTACCAGAAATAGCCTGGAATAAAAACCTTGACCTTGTTCGTGCGTAGGTACCTCTTGAGTAGCTTTCATGTTTATGAGATCTGTAATTTGCCTTTGTGCCTCTGCCCTTTGATTGTGTGGCAGGTTTGGCATGCCTCTCATTTTTGGAAGGGTGTGAAAATGGAATCTGTAGCCTCTGTTTATAATGTCCAGGATCCATTTGTCTTTTGTGACAATATGCCAATTTTTTGAAAATAATGCCAACTTTCCTCCTAAGGGGGCTGCCATTTGAGACTTGCTTGGCATGCAAAGGGGAAAGTCATTGGGTTTGCTTTCTGAAAGATTGCGAGTTATCCTCACCGAGCTTGCCATTGTCTGCCTCTAAACGATCCTTGGGATTGTCCTCTGCCCCTCGGGCACCTGTATCTGCCTCTTTGGGGTCTATCCGTGGCAGGAAAGGACCAATTTTTGGAAGGCCAATTTCTACTGAAACGTGGAGGTTGTACCTGTAGAAAATCTTTCACAGTTTGCATTGATTTAGCCTTTTCCTCCATTTTCCTTAATACCTCCTCAGCATTAGCACCAAATAGTACATCCTTTTGAAGAGGGGCGTCTAGTGATTTAGCTTTGACATGATCAGGCAAGGCTTGTTCCTTGAGCCAGGCATGTCTACGTATGACTGATCCTGTAACAGCAGCTCTATATGAGGCCTCTAGAGCATCAAAACCACATTGTAAGGTATGCTTACCCACTTGTTCTGCACTATGCATCAAATCCTGCAACTCCTTCAAGTCTGGTTGTTCAGGTTGTGACATTTTACTTTTCAATTGTGATAACAAAAACTGTTGGTATTTTAGCATATGGAACTGACAGTTTAAGGCCCTCATGGTTAAGGTAGTCAAGGTATATACCTTTTTTCCCCACCTTTCTAAGGATCTGGAATCTCTCGGAAGGTAATGGATTTTTAGCAGTGGAGGCCTTAACTCCCTTGGGGCCCTGTGAGATGGTTTCTGGGTCAGCAGCATGGCTTTTGTATAGAAATTGGTGTGAGTCAGGAACCCTGTAGTACCTGTCAGGCTTAACTGGAGCTGGAGGCAGAGAGTCCGGGTTAAGGCAGGCCTCCGAGTAAACATCATCTAGGATGTCCAAGACAGGAGGTATAGCCAGAGGCCTGTGCTGAGGTAGCAAGAGAAATTCCCTAAGCCTTTTCTTGGAATCTGAATAATCTTGGCCTTCCCAGTGGAAGTGTTCCCTTAAGGTATGCAAAGTTTCCCCAAATGAGTAATCCTCTGGGGGGGATACAGAAGGGATGGACTCCTCCGCATCAGAGTCTTCAAAAGAGGAGTAAGAATGTTCCTGATCATCAGAGTGCTCTGAAATAATGGAGCCCTGATCAGAGGAGGGGGAATCTTCCTCCACTCTGGGCCTTTTGTCCGGTGGGGGTTGAGAACCCCTGATAAGAGTAATTAAATCCTCAGCCATTTTAAGCATCTGTTTTTTAGGCATGGGGCCTGGAGATGGGCCCTGTGTAGCTTGTCTCTTAGAGTGCATGGTTGCTTTAGACTTAGTGAAAGCCTTGATGGAGAAAGAAGAGGAAGGTCTGAAGACACCTTGAGTGAAGGTGGACCTGTCCACATTTTGAGGTTCAACGCCAAGAGTGGCTTCGGTATCTGTAGTCGGTGTGTGGGCCGAGGAGCCTGCGACCTCGGGCACATGAGACACTGCCAAAGAAGTGTCGTCGGTAGTCAGGGGCTGCGTAGGCGCCTCGCTGAGAACCGGACCACGTGTAGTCGGCTTTGGTGTGGTGTCGGTAGAGGCCGCGGACCTTGTGTGTCGGTCCTTATCTTTGCGTTTTTTTAGACAAAACTGGAGTCGGAGTATCCAACGACATAATATAGTTAAATGCTTTTCCAAAATAATGCTGGGTGAACTCCGACAGACGCTTAATGGTGCGTTTGTTGAATGTAGCACAAAAGCGACAGGCCGAGACGTCGTGGTCTGGGCTTAAACAAGGTATACAGAGGGAATGGAAATCCTTATGCGGTATTTGCTTCCCACAAGAAATACAATTATTAACTTTGTCTGACATCGGTCTGAGGCAAGAAAAGTTTCCCCAACGGGGTACTTAGCTTTCAAGAAGACTTCGGTTTCAAAATTTTCGTAATTTCAGGAGCTGGCCGACCGGCACTTGCGAACTGCTTCTGCTTCAGGCACTGCGCGGCAAGAAAGACTGAAGAAAATGGCGTCGGCTGGTTCCTTTATACCCCTGTCGCATTGATGTCAGGGAAAAAGCGACAACCGACGCCGGACCTAGACTTTGGAATTCGGCCGACCGAGGACCCGCCTGACGGCAGGAGAACCCATCTGTTATGACTGCAGCTGTATGCACGATGAACATCCAGTGTTGCCTTAGACAAAAAGGGGGCCAAAAGCAGCATCCTTGACCGCCTGTTCCTTAGTTCCAGGGGAAAAAGGGATCACAGGATAGGCCTAGAAACAAATACCTCCTGAAATGAAAAAAAGGGAACCCAATGCCAAAGCCTTCTCCTCTGATGCTGTGGATCTGCGTTTTTTCAGTTGTCTGTTGTTTAAAGGCAATGAGAAAGTACAGTTGTGTACACTTACCATAAATGTAGATGTTCAAGTGTATTCACTGTTGCAGTCATCACACTTGGGTTATCTGCCTGCAGGTAGCCCTCAGTCGGCCTGAATACCAGAGTCTTAGTATTTCTGCATCCGATGTTGTCACTTCTTCCATGACGTCAGGTCGTCATGGGTATAAAACAGGCAGCCGATGCCATTACATCAGATTTTCTTTCCCCAAATGTCAGGAGCCCCCAAATAGGGAGTTAGTATATGGTGGTGAACACCACCAGTAAAAAGTAAATACTAAATGCCATTAGGAATGGCCATAGAGAGGAGAGGTAGAAAGACAGAGAAAGCCAGGGGGCTAGAGGGAGGGAAACCAGGACTGCAACAGTGAATACACTCGAACATCTACATTTATGGAAATTGTACACAACTGTACTGTCATCTTCGTGTTTCACTGTTGCAGTCATCACACTTGGGTTGATTCCCAAAGCTGAGGTTGGGTGGAAGCAGTCAAGAAGTGTTAGGGCTGGGTAGTAGGCCTTGCAAGTCTGCTGTACCAAATCCAGCCTTGGATTTGGAAAAGATAGGTAAGTGGTAATGCTTGGTGAAGGTGTGTAAAGAACTCCAGGTTGCAGCTTCCAGAATGTCCCTGGTAGGGAATCCCCTGAGGAATGCTGTAGAGGTAGAAGTAGCCCTAGTGGAATGTGTTCTGACCCCCTGTGGGGTAGGTTTTCCATGGTGCTTGTAGCAGAAATGGATGCAGTCTGTGATCCATTTAGAAATGGGTTTGTATTGAAATGGCCTTACCCTCTGCCCCAGTAGCAAAGCTGACTAGCAGTTAGTCAGATTTTCAAAAAGGCTTATCAAGGTAGAACCTGAGCTGTCTGTGCACATCCAAGGAGTGCAGGATCCTTTCCCCTTTATTCTGAGGGTTAGGGAAGAAGGTTGGTAAATGGATGGATTAGTTTAGAGCCACACTGGACACCACCTTAGGCATAAAGGACGGGTTAGCCCTGAGGGAAACCCGGTCAGCATGGAAAATAATGAAGGGTTACACAGCCATGAGTGCCTGTAACTCAGACACTTGTCTAGCTGAAATTATGGCTAAAAGCAAGGCTTTTTTCCAAGGAAGCAGGTTCAAAAGGGGGAAGCGTGACCTTTTCCAGTACAAAGTTAAGGTCCCAGGCAGGGGTGGGTGCTTTCCTAGGGGGCCTTAAGTTGTTAGCCCCTCTCAGGAACTGTTTGATGAGATGGTGAGAAAATAGAGGTGGGTAAGTATTATAATGAGCCGAGATGGCAGAGGCATGAATCTTAATGGAGGAGAAGGAAAGGTCTCTGTGGAGTAGCTCTGCTAGGTAATCCAGGATTAGAGGCAAGGAGGGCGCTGCTGTGTCCTTTCCTTTAGACTGATTTCAAGAACAATATCTCTTCCACTTTTCAGCATAGGATTTCCCAGTACTAGGTCTTCTGGCTGCCAGAATGATGTCCAGCACCTGTCTGCTGAGGGTTGCTGGTCGGGTATTCAAGGGATAAGCCAGGCTGCAAGGTTTAGAGTTTGTAACTGTGGATGCAAAAATCTGTCCCTCCTGCTGAGACAGCAGGGTAGGAGTCTGGTGTAGGTGCCAGGGTGGCACCGTTGTCAGGCTGCGCAGGTGTGGGTACCAGTGCTGGCGTGGCCAGTCTGGGGTAATAAGAATTGCCATTGGCCTGTCCTGTTTTATATCGAGTCGTATTCTTGAAAGAAGGGGCAGAGGAGAAAAGGCATATATCGAGAGGTTTGAAAGGATAGGGCATCCACCTTCCAGACCCTGCTGTGAGGGTTCCTGGTGCAGTATTTGCTTAACTGGTGGTTTTCGGGGGAGGCAAAGAGATCTGCTTCCGGTGTCCCCCGCCTCTGGATCAGAAGGTTGAAGGTGTTGGGCTTCAATTTCCACTCCTGTGGGTCTGGGCAGGAATTGAGCTTGTAGATGCACTTGGTTGCTCAAGGCTGTCTTCCCCAAGGCCATGGCTAACCTGCAGAGTGGGTAAGAATGGGTTGCCCCCCTGCTTGTTTATGTACCACATAACTGTGGTGTTGTCTGTTTTTATCAGCAGTTGTCCTGGAAGGATTAGGTATCTGAAAGCTGTCAGAGCATTCTGTACAGCTAGCATCTTTTTTTGATTGATGTGCAGGAGAATCTGCCTTGGGCTCCAGTGGTCGGGAATGCATTTGCCTGCCATGTGAGGTCCCTATGCATAGCCTGATCCGTCTGTTGTCAGGGTTTTTGCGGCGAGGGGTAGAGTGAAATGCAGTCCCTTGTTGTGGTTGCATGCTTCTGCCCACCAAAGGAACTCTGCCCTTAGACAAGGTATGACAGGAATGACTGTTTCCAGGTCCTGAGAATGTTGCCACCAAAGACTTTTTAAGTACCATTGAAGTTTCCTCATATGCAGTCTTGCATATGGAATTAGCAGAATACACAAGGCCATAAACCCTAGGACTTGCAGTATTTCCCTTGCAGATAGCTGGGTTCTGGAGGCCATTTGTATGAAGTAGTTTGTCAGATAGATCTGTTTTTCTGAAGTGAGAAATGCATTCTGGGAATTTGTGTCCAAGCTTCCTCCCAGGAATACAATTATTTGACTGGGTACCACTTGTGACTTCTTTTTGTTGAAGGTGTACCCCAATGAAGTGAGAAGGCTTTTTACAAATGCCAGGTGCTGAAGTAGCAATTCCTGACTGACTGCCTGAATCAGGCAGTCATCCAAGTATGGGAAAATTTGGATATTTTTCTGCCTGCAGTATGATTTGGCTGGAGCTAGGCACTTTGTGAATACTCTGGACGTAGTAGATAATCCAAAGGCAAGTGCAGAGAGCTGATAGTGCATAGAGCCTGCCCTGAAATGTAGACATTTCCTGCATGACTCCCTTTTGGGGATGTACAGATAAGCTTCTTTTAAGCCTAGAGTGACTAACCAGGCATCCTTGGCTAGTATAGGGAGAAGATGTTGCAGGGTAAGCATCTTGAATTTTGGGACCAGCAGAAAGATGTTGAGAACTGAAAGATCCAGGATTGGGTGCCAAGAGCCCTCTTTTCTGGGCACCAGGAAAAGTCTGGAGTAGAAAAGTACAGTTGTGTACACTTACCATAAATGTAGATGTTTGAGTGTATTCATTGTTGCAGTCATCACATCTGGGTTAACTGCCTGCAGGTAGCCCTCAGTCAGCCTGAATACTAGAGTCTTGGGATTTCTGCATCGGATGCTGTCGCTTCTTCCATGACGTCAGGATGCCAGGGGTATAAAACATTCAGCAGACGACATTACATCAGTTTTTCTTGCCCCAAATGGCAGGTGCCCCCAAAGTAGGAAGCAATTACATGGTACAGAACACCCCCAGCAAAAAGCAAATACACATGATATAAGACATGCCAAACCAAAAAAGACAGGTAAAAGTAAAGAGAAGTCAGGGGGCCGGAAGGAGGGTAAGCAGGACTGCAACAGTGAATACACTTGAACATCTACATTTATGGTAAGTGTACACAACTGTACTATCTTCTTCATGTTTCACTGTTGCAGTCATCACATTTGGGTTGATTCCCAAAGCTAAGGAAGGGTGGAGGTAGTTAAGAAGCATTAGGGCTAGCAATCAGGCCCTGTAAGACTGCTGTGGCAAATCCAGCTCTGGATTTAGAAAAGATAGGTAAGTGGTAATGCTTGGTGAAAGTGTGTACAGAACTCCAGGTTGCAGCTTCCAGGATGTCCCTGGTAGGGATTCCCCTGGGGAATGCTCTAGAGTTTGATTTAGCCCTAGTGGAATGTGTTTTGATCCCCTGTGGGGTAGGTTTCCCATGGTGTTTGTAGCAGAAATGGATGCAGTGTGCTATCCATTTAGAAATGGTTTGCTTTGAAATGGCCTTGCCCTCTGCCCCTGCAGCAAAGCTGACTAGCAGCTGGTCAGATTTTCTGAAAGGCTTCATCCTGTCCAAACAGAACCTGAGCACGTCCAGGGAGTGCAGGATCCTTTCCCCTTTATTCTGAGGATTAAGGAAAAAAGTTGGCAAATGAATGGATTGGTTTAAAAGCCACACTAGATACCACCTTCGGCATAAATGATGGGTTAGTCCTGAGGGAGACCCTGTCTGCATGGAAGATAATGAAGTGTTCCACGGCCATACAGGCCTGCAATTCAGACAATCTTCTTGCTGAAGTGATGGCTAGAAGCAAAGCTGTTTTCCATGAGAGGAATTTTAACTCGGCTGTGGTTTAAAGGGTGGAAGCGTGAGCTTTTCCATTACACATTTAAAGTCCCAGGCAGGAGTGGGAGCTCTCCTGGAGGGTCTTAAATTTTTGGCTCCTCCCAGAACTGATTGAGCAGAGGATGAGAGAAAAGGGGTGGCTCTGAGATGGCAGAGGCATGAATCTTAATTGAAGAGAAGGATAGGCCTTTGTGGAGCATGTCTGTTAGGTAATCTAGCATATGTAAGTTCAGCACAGTTGTGTCCACTCCCTGAGCCTGGCTCCAGGAGCAGTCTCTTTTCCACTTTTCCGAACAGGATTTTTTATTAATAGGCCTCCTTGCCTCGGATAATGACTTCCAGCACCTGCTTAATGAGAGTTGCTGGTGCAGAATTCAGTGGATGAGCCAGGCTGCTAGGTTCAGGGTCTGTAGCTGAGGGTGCAGAATCTGGCACGCCTGCTGGGACAGCAGGGAAGGAATCTGAGGCAGGTGCCATGGTGGCAGCACTGTCAGACTGCACAAAAGAGGGTACCAGTGCTGGTGTGGCCAGTCTGGTACAATCAGAATTGTCCTTGGCTTGTCTTGTTTGATCTTTAGTAGAACCTTTGAGAGGTGGGGCAGAGGGGGAAAGGCATAGACTGAGATGTTTTCCTAGGTGAAGAACAGGGCATCCACTTTCCAAGCTTGGCTGTGGGGAGTTCTAGTGCAATATTTGCTCATTTGATAGTTTTGAGGGGAAGCAAAAATGTCCACCTCTGGTGCCCCCTACCTGTTCCTCAAAAGCTTGAATATTTCGGGTTCCAGTTTCCACTCGTGTGGGTCCATGAGATTTCTGCTCAAGTCGTCTGCCAGTGAATTTAGTTTGCCTGGCAGGAGCTGAGCTTGCAGGTGCACTTGGCTGCTCGAGGCTGTGTTCCACAGAGCCATGGCTAATCTGCAGAGTGGGAAAGAATGGGTTCTCCACTGCTTGTTTATGTACCATATAACTGTGGTGTTGTCTGTCTTTACCGATAGTTGTCCTGGAAGAATAAGGCCTTTGAAGGCTGTCAGAGCATTCTGTACAGCTAACATTTCTTTTTGATTGATATGTAGGTGCATCTGCTTTGGGTTCCATTTGCCCTGAATGCACTGCCCTGCCATGTAAGCCCCCCATGCATAGTCTGATGCGTCTGTTGTTAAGGTTTGGGCGCTGGGGGGGGGGGTAGAGTGAAAGGGAGTCCCTTGTTGTGGTTGCAGGCCTCTGCCCACCAAAGGAACTCTGCCCTTAGGCAAGGAATGATGGGAATCATTGTTTCCAGGTCCTGAGAATGTTGACACCAGAGACTTTTTAAGTACCACTGAAGTTTCCTCATATGCAGTCTTGCATATGGAATTAAAAGAATGCAAGAGGCCAATAACCCCAGGGCTTGCAGTATTTTTCTTGCAGATAGCTGGGTTTTGGTGGCCAGTAGATTGAAACAGTTTGCCAAATACATTTGTTTCTCTGGAGTGAATAATGCCATCTGGGAAGTTGTGATCAAGCTTGCTCCCAGGAATACAATCTGCTGCCTGGGTACCAGCTGTAATTTCTTTTCGCTGATGGTATACCCCAGTGAAGGTAGAAAGTCTCTTTACAAATGCCAGGTGCTGTAGTTTCAAGTCCTGACTCTCCGCCTGAATTAGGCAATCGTCCAAGTATGGGTAAATCTGAATTCCTCTCTGCCTGCAATATGCAATGGCTGGAACTAGGCACTTTGTGAATACCCTGGGTGCAGTAGATAAGCCAAAGGGAAGTGCAGAGAACTGATAGTGCATAGAGCCTGCTCTGAAGCGTAGGTTTTTCCTGCAAGATTCCCTTATGGGGATATGCAGATAAGCTTCTTTTAATCTAGGGTTGCTAGCCAGGAGTCCTTGGCTAGCAAAGGAAGCAGATGCTGGAGAGTTAGCATTTTGAATTTTGGAACCACCAGAAAGGTGTTGAGAATAGACAGATCCAGGATAGGACGTCAAGAGTTTTCTTTTCTGGGAACCAGAAAGTCTGGAATAAAAGCCTTGTCCCCTTTGTTCTGCTGGGACAGGTTGAATAGCCTTGATACTGAAGAGAGAAAGTACTTGCTTTTGTGCCTCTGCCCACTGGTTTGGGGGGGGGGGGTCTGGCCATCCGCTTAGGGTTGGGAGTGAGTGGAAGTGGAATCTGTATCCTTGGGAAACAATGTTTAAGACCCATCTGTCTTGGGTAATGTATTTCCAGTTTTTTGCATGCAGGGCAAATTTCCCTCCTAAAGGTGCAAGTACTTGGCCAAGGCTTGGAAGAGTTAAGGATAAGTCATTGTGCAATTTTACCATAGGATGGTGGCTTACTACTCCATGTTTTGAATGTGGGAGCATCCCATTGCTTAGATCTGTGCATAACCTGAGACTGAAGTCTTGTTGGTCTGCTGCCCCTAGGCTTGGACTGAGAAGGCCTGGAAGGGACTGGAAAACACCAGTTTTTTTGAAAGCCAATGCCTACTGAATCTAGGTGGCTGTACTTGTAAGAAATCTTTAACAGTTTGCATATATTTAGCTTTCTCCTGCATCCTTTTGAGGACTTCTTCTGCTTTATTGCCAAATAGACGCTCTTGGGTTAATGGTGCATCCAGTAATTTTGCTTTGACTTGATCTGGCAAGTTTTGTTCCTTAAGCCAAGCATGCCCTCTAAGAACAGACGCAACAGACGCAGTGACAGCAGCCCTGCAAGATGCTTCTAAGACATCAAACCCACACTGCAAAGCAGGTTTACCAACCTGGTTAGCAGAATGCATTAACTCTTGTAAATCTCTGTGTTCAGCACAGTCAGGAATCAACATAATTTTCTGTTTAATTAGCTCCATAATATGCTGCTGATACTTTAACATATGACACTGGTAATTTAAAGCCCTAATTGCCAGAGTAGCAGAGGTGTATACATTCTTACCCCATCTGTCTAAAGCCCTAGAATCCCTGTCCAAAGGGGTAGGATTTTTGGCAATTGTAGCCTTAATGCCTATAGGTCCCTGGGAAATGGTCTCTGGATCCACAGTAGGATTCTTAAAAATGAATTTGTGGGAGTCAGGTACTCATAGGTTCATAGGTAGGCACTAGGCTATCGGCCCTGGGGCCTACACAAACCCAGCCAAAAAGGTACCCTGGCTTTTGCCACCCAAGAAAATTATTTTCCTGTGCCACTGTCGAGCAGAGCCACAGAGGTGATCCCCGGGGTGAATTTCCTATTTCCCATCTAATCAGTAAGAGTTTTCTTGAAGAGTGCTATATAGTATCTCTATAGTACCTGTCAGGCTTCCTGGGAGCTGGAGGCAAAGTATCAGGGGTAAGGCTGGATTCCAAGAAAACATCATCTACAATTTCCAGAACAGGAGGGATAGCTAGAGGCCTGTGCTGAGGCAAGTTTAAAAAAATTCCTGAGTCTCTTTTTGGACTGAGAGTAGTCCTGGCTCTCCCAGCAAAAATGCTCTCTAAGGGTATGCAGAGTTTCACCAAAAGAAAATTCTTCTGGAGGGGAAGCAGACTGAATGGAATCCTCTGCATCAGACTCTTCATAGGTAGATAAGGGTATGTCCTGGTAATCAGATGGAACAGAGATATCAGATTCCTGATCAGAAAGAAAATCAGTTTTTGGTCTCTGAGGGAGAAGGCCGACTTCCCCTAACTAAGGTAATAAGGTCTTCAGCCATTCTAAGCATTTGTTTTTGTGGCTTGTGGGCCTGAGAATGTGCTTTGGTTGTCTGTTTCCTAGGCGTAGTGCGAACTTTAGACCTGAGAAATTCGGTATTTTTGGTTTGAAACAAAGTTGTCGGTTTAATATGAATATCGGAAGGCTTGAATACACCCTCAGAAGCCGGTGCCTGCACAGTGGCTCTGGACCCATCCAAGGTAGAGACATCCCCAGGTTCCATAGTTGAAGAAGCATTTTGCAGCATACCGGACT
The DNA here is from genome assembly GCF_019279795.1 of Protopterus annectens. Taxonomy (NCBI): domain Eukaryota; kingdom Metazoa; phylum Chordata; order Ceratodontiformes; family Protopteridae; genus Protopterus; species Protopterus annectens. The sequence goes on along the minus strand of NC_056737.1, from coordinate 1,936,872,902 downwards.
CCGAATGGGTCTCAGTAGAGGCTTGCGAATCTGTAGAAGTGGGTATCAGGGGCTGCGAAAGCACCTCACTGAGTACCGGCGGACTGGTTAAACATTTCACAAAGAGCTCATTAAACTTTTCAATAAACAGGGTATTGAGCTTATGAACTTGATGTGTAAACATTACCAAATTGAGATGAACGATCTCTCAAGTGAAGTTGAACTATTAAGAAACCAGATTAGAGGTCACATTGATTATTCAAGATACCATTATAACTATAATACGATCTTTTCAAGCATTAGTCAACAACTGGATAAATTAAAATCCATCAAGTTAAAAAAGCTTGAAAGGGACCGAGGTGATTATAGTAGAGGCACTGCATATCAAAACCCGCCCCTTTCACAAACTTGGGACAGGATTGGTTTACAACAAACCACGTCACCACACCACGCCTCCAATGCTGGTTCTATTAATATGGAAGTGACGTCTCCACTACCTTCTACTAGCTCACAAAATGATGAAAGGAATGGGAATGTTAGAAGGGTAACCACCGAAACCCTAACAATGAACAATGCTAACCAGTTAGGTACTAACTCCTATTCTGAAGCTGTTCAAACTACTCGACAAAATTTTCACCAAGCAAAAGCCAAGAATCACAACCCTGCAAAAGGAAATGTACAGAACCCTTACAATACCAGGGGGAAGGCGAAGTTCAAGAGATGAATCAACAAGGTGATGTGACTTTAAAAGATGTTTGCAGAATATTTACAAATGTTACTGGGGACTTTAAAGTATATAACTTTTCCAGTTATGAACTGGCTAATGAATTAGTTGATCTACTGTCTAAAGGCATGACTTTTGTGCCGAGTGTTCATTCTGACGTAGCTAATACACTGTTGGATTTTAAATGTTTTATTAGGAAACTGAACCTGGCAATTTTGTTTAACGGACATGACTTTTCACACAACCATTTGTATATATCAAGTACGTTTAATCCCCCTACCCACCCAGTTTTGAATGTGTTTGAACAGGTGTGTGAAGTAGACTTTAGGTCTGTGTTAAGCAGTAACGGGTGAAACAGACAGGAACCTGGTCAACATTTCTAGACATGAATTACAACTGCTATCTGATATCAGAAAGCAACCTTTGAGAATAATGAAACCAGATAAGGGAGGGGGTTTAGTATTTATGGATACAATGGACTACTCATTGAAAATGAATGTAATTCTAGGGAATTACACATACGAAAAGGTTAGCCTAAATGAAATGAATATTGCTTACCGTACAATAAATACGTATTTGAACATTTATTTATTAAAGCAGTTATTGACCTGAACACATTAAATTATTTGACTAATATTTTTCCAAGGTTACCAACAATTTTTGGTTTACCGAAAATACATAACTATTTATCTGATCAACCTATGAGGGGGCTGGTTGATGCACGACATTCTATAACTTATGCCAGTGACAAATTAGTTGACAACATTTTAAAGAAATATGTTAGCCAGGAAAAACAAATTTGTCGTGACTCATGGTCTTTTTTACTTGATATATCTTGAGCTGAATTTAAAGCTAACTGTAACTTTTTTACTGTTGATGTCCGTGACTTATATTCTTCTATACCCCATGAAGAAGGTATTGAGTTTGTTTTGGCCAGGATGCGTGCATATGGTGCTTCACATACTGATATGAGATTAGTGGAAGAATTACTTAATATTATTTTATTTAACATTTTTTTAGCTTTGAACAAGATATTTACCTGCAACATATAGGTGTGGCTATTGGGCTCACTATGTGGCGCAAGCTTTGCAAACATGGTGATGGCCCAGTGGGAACAAACGTATGTCTTTAATAATGAAAATTTTATGCACCATACTCTTTATTATAATCGCTTTCTGGATGATATCTTCATTCTACTTGATGGAGATGAATTTACAGCTAACACTATCCTATACAAGGGTTTAATGAGAGTAGTGATTTTTTGAGTTTCACCAGTAACTTTGGTTATGACAGCATTGCTTATTAAGATGTTTTACTGAAGAAAGATTTGGACTTAAGCTGTTACACAGCTACTAATTATAGAAAAGCTACTTATTCTAATACCTTCATTCATTACACAAGCTTATATCCATTCAGTCAAAAACGTTCAGTAATTAAAGGCCAGTTCGTACGAGCAGCTAGGATGGTCACGAGAGAGAGTGATTTTTATGAAGAATGTGACCTATTAACCCAAATGTTTTTTAAGAGAGGTTACCCTGAACCTTTGGTACATGAATTGTCAGTAGAAGTTACTCAGAAATAAACAGCAGGGACCTATCAACCAATTTTAAAGATACCAGTAAAACTAGTGACTCCATTAGGTACACCAACTGAAGTTCATGACACCATAGATGGAACTGATCCTTTAACAACACCTACTTCTAGGCCCTACAATTATAATATCAATTTAATTTTGACCTTTAGCTTGGATGCAGTGGAATTAAAGATCATCATAAAAAATTGGAGCATTTTAATTAATGAAAGGGCCATTTTTGATAAAGTAGGGTGTACCCCAGTAATAACTTATAGGAAAGGGAATCATTTAAAACAACTTTTGGAAACGCCTATCCCTGTGATGGTCAGGAATCCGGGTATGGATAAACGCGAGTCCTGTAACATTTGTGGTTCTATAGCTACTGGGCAAAGATTCACTTTAAAGGAGGTCACTTATTCTGTAAAGAGATGTTTCAATTGCAACACTAAAATGGAGGTCTATCTTGCCCAGTGCACCAGCTGTCCAGCTTTTTACATTGGGAAGACCGACAGAAAATTTAAGGAACGTATTTACGAACACTTATATGCTATAAGAAAGAATAAGTCTGAAAACGCCTTGGCTAGAATATTTCTGCTTTCCCAACCCACAGGTTCAGTTTTAGGATTATTGACCAAATGACACTAGATGTGAGAGGTGGCCCTAGTAATTGACTGCTAGAAAAATCTGAACTGTAATGGCAACTTAGAGTTAATGCCCACCATTACCCAGGTCTAAATGAATGTTGCTCTATTTCTTATTTTTTAAAACTTAAGAGCTTGTTTAGATGACTTTAATATATATATATATATATATATATATATATATTTTTTTTTTTTTTTAATTTTACATGCTTTAATTAGATTTCAGCAAACTTGGCAAGTAACACTCGAAGGGTTGTTGTTATAGTGATTAATAGATTGTATGATTTTTCAAACTCTGTACACATTTTTTTAATGTATTTAAATGTCGTTATTTATATTTATCCATTAGAGAAAATAATTTTGTGCGTGTATTAAAGTGTGGTGAATGAGAGACTTGGGCTATTATATTAATACGAACATTTTTATATAAATTATACATACTGTTTTAGTTGCTTTGACAACTTTTTAAGGCTGTTTTAGATTACATTTAGATCAACTATTAACAATGTGCAATGTTTTGATTGTTTAATTGATTTTAACTTAAATTGATAAGTGACAATTTATAATCATGATTTTACCAAAGTTTAAATGGAGTTAATAGTATTGTTCATTGTCTGATGAAGTCTGGTCATTGTATCGGACGAAAAGCGCTTCACGTAATAAAGTCTTTCAACAAGGAGTCCCAGAGCCTCGTTTAATTATTTTTTTAGTTGTTTTTTACTTTTGTGTTGTACTGGCGAATTGGCAACTAGCTTAATGGTAGCGTCATCGGCAGTTTTGGACCTATGCGGTCTGTCTCTGTCTTTATCCTTACTTTTTTTTTTTCTGGAAGATCGGTAGTCTGATGGCTTACCGAAGCCATTTCGGAGTACGGAGATCGAGAGCGAAAAAATTAATTACAAAAATTGCCAGATGACAAATAGTTCGGGCGTTGAACAAGGCACAAAACCGACACTGAGGGACGTCGTGGTCTGGGCCTAAACAGCTGATGCAGTAAGAAAGAAAATCTCTGTGAGATATTTGCTTTCCACAGGCAAGACAATTACTATTTTTTTTGACATCAGTTAGAGTAAGAATAAAGGATCCCCAATGGGGTACTTATCTTTTAGAAGTCTTCATGTCTGAAATTCAAAAAACAAAAATTTCTGGAGTTGTGTGACCGGCACTTGTGAACTGCTTCTTCTAAGGGCACTGCATGGCAAGAAAGACTGATGTAATGGCGTCGGGTGCATGTTTTATACCCCTAACATTATGGAAGAAGCGACAGCATCCAACGCAGAAATCCCAAGACTCTGGTATTCAGGCCGACTGAGGGCTACCTGCAGGCAGATATCCCAAATGTGATGACTGCAACAGTGAAACATGAAGAACATCCCTGACCCCTTTGTTCTACTGGAACAGGCTGAATAGCTCTGATATTGGGCAGGGAAAGTGCTTACTTTTGAGCCTCTGCCCACTGGTTTGGAGGAAGGTCTTTAAACCCGCTTGGGGTTTTCAGTGAATGAAAGTAGAATTTGTACCCCTGGTATACAATCTTGAGGACCCATTGGTCCTGAGTAATGGACATCCAGTTTTTTGCATGAAGGGCAAGTTTTCCTCCTAGAGGCACAAGCAGTTGGGCAGGGCTGGAAAGGAGAAATGAGAAGTCACTGGGAACTTTTTCCATGGGGGGGTGGCTTACCACTCCCTGTTTTTGGGGTGGGGGCACTCCATCGCTTAGATCTCTGCATACCCTAAGTCTGTAGTCTGGGTGGCCCGTTTTCCCTGGGTCTTGTCTGGGAAGGCCTGGAAGGGGCTGGAAGGACCAGATTTTAGAAGGCCAATGCCTACTGAACCTAGGTGGTTGCACTTGTAAGAATTATTTAACAGTTTGCATAGATTTAACTTTTTCTTCCATCTTTTTAAGAACCTCTTCTGCTTTGGTGCCAAACAAACGGTCCTTGTTTAAAGGAGCATCTAGTAATTTGGATTTGACATGATCTGACAAGGTTTGCTCCTTCAGCCAAGCATGCCTTCTCAGTACAGAACCAGTGACTGCAGCCCTGCAAGATGCTTCTAGGGCACCAAAGCCACACTGCAAAGTATGCTTACTAACTTGGTTTGCAGAATGCATAAGCTCTAGTAAGTCTTTACTTTCTGCACAATCTGGAAATACCACCATTTTTTGTTTAATTAGTTCCATAATATGTTGTTGGTACTTCAGCATGTGAAACTGGCAATTCAATGCCCTGACAGCAAGAGTTGCAGAGGTACATACCTTCTTACCACATCGGTCTAAAGCTCTGGAATCCCTGTCTGAAGGGGTAGGATTTTTGGCTGTAGTAGCATTAATACCTTTAGGTCCCTGGGAAATGGTCTCTGGATCAGCAGTAGGATTCTTGAAAAGAAACTTGTGGGAATCAGCTACTCTGTAGTACCGGTCAGGTTTCCTAGGGGCCGGGGGCAATGTATTTGGGGTAAGACTGGATTCTATAAAAACATCAACTACAACATCCAGGACAGGGGGTACAGTTAGAGGCCTGTGCTGAGGCAACTCTAAAAATTCTCTGAGTCTCTTTTTGGACTGAGGGTAGTCTTGGCATTCCCAGTGGAAATGCTCTCAAAGTATGCAAGGTTTCACCAAAAGAAAAATCCTCTGGAGGGGAGGCAAAGTGAATGGATTTCTCTGCATCTGAATCCTCATAGGCTGATAAGGGCATGCCCTGATAATCAGAAGGGTCAGAGTCATTGGACCCCTGGTCTGTAGAGTCAGAAGGAAACTCAGTTCTTTGTCTCTTAGCAGGTGAAGGCTGGCTTCCCCTAATTGGGGTAATATGGTCTTCAGACATTTTAAGCATTTGTTTTTGTGGCATGGGAGCTTGAGCATGCGCTTTGGATGTCGGTTTCCTAGCCATGGTGCGTACTCAGGGCCTAAGAAACTCGGCAGTTTTGGCTAAAAAAGAAGTCATTGGTTTGATTCGAACATCAGTAGGACAGAATACACCCTCAGAAGCCAATGCCTGCACAGCGGCTCTGGACCCATCCAGGGTAGAGACATCCGCAGGTTCCATAGTCGAAGCATCTCGTGGCATACCGGTCTCCGAATGGGTCTCAGCACAGGCCTGCGAATCCACAGAAGTAGGCATCAGGGGCTGCAAAGGTGCCTCACTGAGTACCGGCGGACTAGCGACTAGCTTAAAGAAAGCATCGTCAGCAGTTTGGGACCTATGCGGTCTGTCTTTATCTTTATGTTTTTTTGGAAGATCAGTAGTCGAATGGCTTATCGAAGCCATTTCGGAATGCGGAGAAAGAGAGTGAAAGAATTTAGCAACAAAGATAGCCCGACGACGAATGGCTCAGGAGTTAAACAAGACACAAAACCGACAGCGAGGGACGTCATAGTCTGGGCCTAAACAGGTAACGCAGTAAGAATGAAAATCTCTGTGAGGTATTTGCTTTCCACAGGCAAGACAATTGTTAACTTTTTCTGACATCGGTTAGAGCAAGAAAAAAGGATCCCCAATGGAGTACTTAGCTTTAGAAGACTTCAGGATTATAAACTCAAATGAAAATTTCAGTTAGCGGCCGACCGGCACTTGCGAACTGCTTCTGCTTAGTGGTCCTCCTCAGCAAGAAAGACTGATGTTATGATGTCAGCTGCCTGTTTTATACCCCTGACGTCATGGAAGAAGTGACAGCATCCGACACAGAAATACTAAGACTCTGGTATTAAGGTTGACTGAGGGCTACCTGCAGGCAGATAACCCAAGTGTGATGACTACAACAGTGAAACATGAAGAACATCTACTACCAGCACATCTCAACCATGGACCAGTTCCATAAAGATACCCTGTCCAACATCCAGACAGGGAGATCTGCTGTTGTCTTGCTTAAATGATCCACCAGCAAATTCTGTTGAGATGGACTGCAGGAAGTCCTGAGGTACATACTTGATTCCCAGGGCTGTCTTTCTTGCTTGCATTGCTAACATGAAAACCGGATGCAAGTAAGCTTCACCATCTGTTTATCTATCACATCACCATAAATATTGTGTATTATCAGGTGTAGGACCCCTGCTTTAATTATTTGGATTACAGACATATCTCCTTTATGCTAAGTCTCTTCAGCTATTAGCTGACTCAGTTGCAGAAAAAGAGACATGCCCTCGAACATCTACCATGCACATTTTGGAACACCAGAGACATTCACTCAAGTTGCTGAGGTCCTGGATGAGGCAGAAGTACTCTGGCCCCTCTAGACTTAGAAAATGCTAGGAAAAATATATGACTTTATTCTGAAGAAGAAACCGCCTTTGTGGCCCCTTTGAGTACAGCTTGATCTGCAATGAAGAGTTCTGCAAGAACAGCGTGGTGCAGAGCATAGTTCATTCTTTCAATCAAATCATGGCTGTATGTGACCACGTTAAGAAACCACTTTTTTCTTCTTTCATTACATTACATTACATTACTATAAGCAGAGACAAACTCAAAGAACTACCTCCTGCAAACAAGTGTACTGTAGTCAAGACTGCATCAGTTGGAATGGTAAGGTAACCCTTTTAGAAGAGTGACATGACATTGCAGGGGGCAATACAGTGACTCCTGTGAGCTCTTCAGGTCTGTAGGGGAATTTCCAGCTTGGAGGTTGGACTGGAATAGAAGACAACATGTTGGAGGTGGGGAGCAAAGTGGAAAACTTGTAGAAGCCCTTAAAAGTAGCGAAGGCTGCTTCCACTCCAGCACGTCAATGACCACACCCTGAGAAGCTGGTCAAAGAGGACTGCTTACCAGAAAAGGGCATCAAAAATAACATGTCTAAGCTCTTAATAGCAGAACTCATTTGATCAGAATAACTAAACTAGACACCAATCATTTTGGTTTTGTGAAGATCAGATCCTCTTTCCTGAAACTAGTAAACTTCTCTGAAAAGGGTAGAGACACTGTGGGCAATGATCACTCTGTACACAATGTTTATAGTGACCTGGTCAAGGCTTTTGACACTATCCCCATGCGTTTTTTTGTGAAAAGTTATACCGACAATGTAAACCCTTAAGTTCTTCCACAGTTTTGGCAAACTGTCTACCCAACAGATACTAAGTTGTGAAAGTTGCTGGTACCCTCTCTAAATGTATAAGTGTAACTAGTGAGGTAACACAAGGATCAGTGCTGGGCCCTCACCTGTTTGGCATTTATTCTGCAGAAATTCAGGCCAATAACCCTTAAGTATGGTTGGCCAAGGTTGCAGATGAATGCAAGCAAAGCACTGTTATCTTCTCATCCACTGTTACTAAACTGCTCCAAAAAGGGCTAGAATATGTGCATACATAGTATACTGAAAACTGTCTCAAGCTTGTCGCTCTTTAAATAGACACTACATTTTATACACTAGTAGAGTTCTCCTATAGGAGCAGGAACGCACACTTCCTGCATGAGTGTTACAAACTGTTTCTGTGGCAAAGTAAAGTCCAAAGGTTTTGAGGTAATGAAGAGTTTTCTTGTTAAAAGGTATGTAATATTCATAGGAAGAGACAATACAACAGACAGTTCTTCAGTCTAATTTGTCTTCTGAAGGCAGACTTATTTGTAAGCATTTCTAGGGATATCAAAGACTTCAGAATTACCAAACAGCTACCAATTTAAAATCCAGAATTACACTAATCAGATTTCCAACAATAAAGCCAGCTGAGAAGAACAAAAACTGTTCCCAAACTGAGTACTATTTACTAGTCTCCAAGGTTTGTCAGGAAGGGACAGACTGACTTTCAACCCAGCCACTTATGCAAAAAAAAAAAAAAATGGCACAGGCAGGAAAGGGACTTGTTAGGTCACACTGGTTGGAAGGGGGGGGGGGGGTCCATCCAAAGAGCTCTGCAAATCATCTAGGTCAAATATCCACCTATGGTTATTTTCCACAGATAAGCATTCTACTCAGACAGTGATCATCCCTACAATACACAGGGAGGCAAAAGCAGTTGGACTGATGCACGTAACCTTCAAATAAATCAGCTAACAGAGGAGTAAAGGAGAAAAAGTAAGGATATAATGATGAAAAATTTCATCTTTAGGAGGTGGAATGTAAAACACTAGCATCGAGGGTATGAAGACAGAACTCAATGGATGACCTACGGAGATACAGCTGATACAGAAAGCCAAAGGAAAAGTAAAGTTTGAGATAAGGCTGGGGGAACGAAGAAGCTAAGAGAAGTTCTGCAAGTTCTGAAATGGAATTTAAAAAAAAGGAAGAAGACAAAGGAGGGGTGCCGAGGAAAGAGGAAGGCTTTTTTCAAGCAGATAAGAAAAAAGGAAAATGACAATGCATTTCATTAAACTGAAAATTGAAGTCAAAGAATTTAAAGAAAACGAATGACATTGGTCATCAAAAACTGCACCAGCAGAGCCTTGCAATCAGGATACAATACAATCTCACCATATGGGACAAGAAAATGAAGCCAAGAATAAGAATGCTTCAAACTAGGGTTCAATATCCACTTCACAACAACACTGGAGTTACCTGCGAAATGCCGTAGAAGCAAACCTATGCTGCAGAAGGCACCTACAATTATGATAACAACATTCATCTCAAGGATCACCGTTGCAACACCAGTCATGACGTGAGAGAAGAGGTGTCCAAGTTGGAGTATGTAGTATGAGGGTGGGGGCAAAGAGGCAAATCCTACTTCATTCTTGGAAAGGATGTCCAATTTATGCTGTCCACAAAGTTGAGGAAATTTGGTAGCTTCCTCATAGATGCCTTGAAGTTGAGTGCTCCTTAACCTCCTCTTGCAAGCTTTTTCGGAGTTTTGTGTAAGAGAAAGAAATGTAACCCACTAAACTCTTAAAGTTTGTTCAGATACTCATCTGTTTACCTACCGTAAAAGCAAAGAGTCGATCTCGATCTGAAATCTGTCAGATTCAGCTGTCTTAGCATATCCATCAAATGCAATATTCACTCTCTGAACAGTTTTACTCAAGGCCAGTTCAGAGAAAACTATGCACATAAAGAGACTGGACAACTGGGCCACCCGTCACCTTTTGCAGATTCATGTACATCTCTTACAACATTACAGCCAGTAGTACTGAAATTTTCTCAGTTGCACTAATGACCAGCAGGAAGAGTATTCCAAGTTAAGAATTTAACTGGTGCTGAACTTGCTGGTTCAAATGGAAGTAAATCAGTTGAAAGTTCATATCCCAAAAGAAATAACATCCTTGGCTGCCTCAAATAAATCACTTAAAATGCTTGGCTACAGTTACAGGTACCAAAGAGATAACAGAAAAAAAACAAGCAATCTCTGATACTGAAAAGGTGCACTGACTAAGGTCACAGTTTGCTGAACAAATGTTAACTTTGGTCATACATCATAGTCCCTACAGCAAACAAAGTCTGGCCTACCTGGCTATGTAAAAGATTCTGGTAATGGGTTTCTTGGCCTTCTAACGTCTAGCTGTTAGTCTGATATATATATATATGTGTGTGTGTGTGTGTGTGTGTGTGTGTGTGTGTGTGTGTGTGTGTGTGTGTGTGTATATATATATATATATATATATATATATATATACATACATGCACACACACACACACACACACACTGGATATAAAAAGTGTACGCACCCATGTTAAAATGTCAGGTTTTTGTGATATAAAAAATGAAAATGAGACCACAATAAATAATTTCAAAACTTTTCCCACCTTTAATGTGACCTATAACCTGTACAATTCAACTGAAAAACAAACATATTCGTTAGGGGAAAAATATAAAAAATAAAAAAATTTACAATAAGATGCTTGCATAAGTGTGCACATCCTTAAGCTAATACTTTGTTGAAGCACCTTTTTAATTACAGCAGTCTTCTTGAGTACACACCTGCCATCAATTAAAGAGACTCTGATTAACCCCAAATAAAGCTCAACTGCCTAGTAGGACTTTCCTGACATTAACTCAGTTGCCTGCTGCAGCAAAAGCCATGGCTCGCAGAGAGCTTACAAAGCATTAAAGGGATCTCATTGTTGAAAGGTATCAGTCAAGAAAAGGGTATAAAAAAATTTCCACAGCATTGGATATACCATGGAACACAGTGAAGACAGTCATGAAAAAGTGGAGAAAATATGGGAAAACAGTGACGTTGCAAAGAACTGAATGTTCCTCCAAAATTGATGAAAAGACGAAAACTGGTCTGGGAGACTGCCAAGAGACGTACAGCAACACTGAAGGAGCTGCAGGAATTTCTGGCAAGTACTGCTTGTGTACTACCTGTGACAACAAGCTCCCATATTCTCCATATGTTTGGACTATAGGGTAGGGTTGCAAGACGGAAGCCTTTTCTTACAAAGGAAAACATCCAGGCCCTGCTAAAATTTGCAAAACAATACATCATGTTCCCAGCATACGGGAAAATTTGTTACGGTCTGATGTGACCAAGGCTGAACTTTTTGGCCACAATTCCAAAAGGTACATATGGCGCAAAAACAACACTTCGCATCACCAAAAGAACACCACCCCCACGGTGAAGCATAGTGGTGGCAGTACCATGCTTTGGGGGTGCTTTTCTTAAGCTGGAACTGGGGCTTTATTCAAGGTGGAGGGAATTATGAACAGTTCCAAATACCAGCGACTTTTGGCCCCAAACCGGCCCAAAACCTTCAGGCGTCTGTTAGAAAGCTGAAGATGAAGAGGAATTTCACCTTTCAACATGACAATGACCCCAAGCATACATTCAACAAAAGAATGACTTCACCAGAAGAAAAATTAAAGTTTTGGAATGGCCCAGACAGAGCCCAGACCCAAGATTTGTGGGGTGACCTGAAGAGGGCTGTGCACAAGAGATGCCCTTGCAATCTGACAGATGTGGAGCACTTTCGCAAGGAAGAGTAGGCAAACATTGCCAAGTCAAGATGTGCCATGCTGTTAGATTCCTACCCAAGAAAGCTGAATGCTGTAATTAAATCAAAAGGTGTTTCAACAAAGTATTAGTTTAAGGGTGTGCACACTTATGAAACCAGCTTATTGTACGTTTTTTATTTTTTTATATTTTTTCTCATAACCTATTTGTTTTTCAATTTGATTGCACAGGTTATACGTCACATTAAATGTGGGAAAAGTTTTGAAATGATTTATTGTGGTCTCATTTTTTAATATCACAAAACACACACACACACATTTTCAAGCTCAGATAAATTAGTCTTCCTTCCTGCTGGATAAGTATGCTGCAAAAGGGTGGGGTGTCTCTGCACTTCTCCCTCTGCTGAAAAAAGTAATACTGCGCTGGTCAAACATGGCCCTACTCAGTCTGCTCCTGTGGAAGAGAAAGCTTGTACAACAACAATACTGAAGGACCGAGGAACTTGGGACATTCCAAAATGGTAACTGGTAGCTCTCACAGACATCTGTGTGAGAGGATGCGCATGCCACAGGAGAGCATATGATGGTAATTCAAATGCTTAAATGCATCAGTGGGGATGAAGTTATGAACCAAACCACAAAGAAGCCCCACACACATACAGCTGCCAGCATGACTGCTCCTGAGGGAATGTAGGGAGGGATGATGATTGAAAGACAAAAAACAAAACAAAGAAAAAAATGTATATATAAATATATAAATACATATACACACACACTTCTACAATGAACAGTCGACAAACACCTGGTTAACATCTGAAACATGTATCATGACACGTCAACCATTCATTATACTGTACAAAAAAACAAAGTGACATTCAGTTCTGCTTTCCTTTTCTAGTGCAATACCCATAACTAAACTACATTAAGCTCATATTTGTCTGAACAGTGGTATTGCTATGAAAAGGACATTTAAGTTAAAAGTCACGTTGGGGTTATGGACAGGGTTATGGTTAGCACATGTTGCTAAGGTGGGCAGTGGGGCTTCACCTCAGTTCCTTTAGACTGAGGGTCTGAGAGATAAAAACTCCCTCTATTTTTAAATGAAGGGAAGACTCAGAATGTGAAGACTAAAAGGCATTAAATAAACCTTTAGCAAAACCCATCCAATCATTCTTGTCTGCACAAGGTGATGGATACATCTCTGAAGAAAAAAAAAGTGAACTCACCATAACGTTCCATCTGAGTAGTTCTACTTCATTTGTCTTCAACCTGTGGGTTACAGATCCGTATCCGATCCGAGATGGCAGTTTCACCAGTATCTGATCCGAGTGCCAAGCTCCTCCCCTTACCCATAACACCCCTCCATCTCCTTCCTTCCGTCAGATCGAGTTTGCGGCACAATCCACATAAGCCCGACCCAAAAAGACCTGACCACAACAGTTTATATATATATATATATTTATATACACATATACATACATATATATATATATATATATATATATATATATATATATATATATATATATATATACATATATATATATATATATATATATATACACATATATATATATATATATACACACACACACACACACACACACACACACATATATATATATATATATATATATATATATATATCTATACCTACTAGTAAGAACAGGAGAGCCACAGAGGCACACTCTCCTACCTAACAGATTAATAAACCATAAGGTCAGGGGGAAGGAGGGAGGGATGGCTGAAGACAAATGAAGTAGAACTACTCAGATGGAACGTTATGGTGAGTACATAACTTCTTTATCTGAAGTAGTTTACTTCATTTCCTGGGTGGCCCTCATGGAAGGATATTTTGGAGCACTGCGGAGCCAAAGGAAGCTCTCCCTCTGGAAACCATGTTCAATTTATAATGAGAAATGAAGGTGTGAGATGAGGACCAAGTAGCCGCCAAACAAATATTGTTCAAAGACACTCTGGACCAAAATGCAACTGATGTAGCCATGTACCTGGCAGAATGGGCATTTATCCTACCCGGAAGGGACATACCTTTGTTTTTGTAAACATGAAGGATGCAAAGGGAAATCCATCCGGCAATAGTTACGTTAGAAACTGGTTTGCCCAGAAAGGGCGCAGCAAAAGACACAAACAACTGGTCAGACTTGCGATAGGATTTAGTCCTGTGTTAAGTACAAACGTAGCTATCTATGCACGTCTAACAAATGTAGTTTATATTCGCCCCCTGTTATGAAAATTTGGAAAGAAAACAGGTAAATTGATTGACTGATATTTGCTTCTGAGGCCACCTTAGGCAGAAAAAAAAGAATTAGTACGAAGTGAAACCCTGTCTTTATGAAAAATCATATATGGAGGTTTGACATAATGCCTGGAGTTCTGACACACTCCTAGCCGAGGTAATAGCCACTAGAAAAGCTGTCTTCCAGGATAAAAATTTCAAGTCCAATGAAGCAGCAGGCTCAAAAGGTGGAGCAACCAAAGCTTGCAAAACTATGGTAAGGTCCCGAGGAGGGGTAGGATCCTTAACTGGGGGTCTTAAAAGAAAGGTATCGTTAATAAAGGTTTAGCAAAGTCTGGAGGAAGCTAAAGAAGCCATGTTCTCACCCATGTGGAAATTGGAAATAGTCGCCAGTTGAACTTTCACTGTAGATGAGCTGGCACCCTGCTGGAAAATGTATGCCAAGAACTGGAACAGGCACTGTGAAAGCATCCAAATCCCTCTAAGAAGCCCTGTTAGACAAATGCTTCCATTTGCTACAGTACATTTTTCTAGTAGACGATTTATGAGCTGCCACCAGAATAGTCTTGACTGGAAAAGACAGTCCTCGCAATCAAGGGAACTGGAGCAGCCAAGCAGTTAGCTTCAGACTGCCCAAGTCTGGATGAGGAACCCTCAAGGGGTGCGAAATGAGATCCGGTATCAGATCCAAGAAGGAACTACCAGATGAGACCAAAGACAGGGAAACCAGATTTGCCGAGGCCAGAATGGGAAAATGAGAATGACTCTGTTCCTCAACCGGCGAGCCTACTGGAGAAATTTTGTCATGAGAGGTAAAGGGGGATAAGCACAAAGAAGACTGAGAGGCCAAGCACGGACCAGTGCTGCCCCTGGGGGATTCTCCCTGTGGGGGGATCAGAGTGAAAAACTCGCTGCACTTCATGTTGGAAGGAGATGCGAAGAGATCACAGCAAGTCCGAACCCACTCAAGGAAGATCTGCTCCACTACAGAATGATTCAGAGACCACTCGTAAGGCATTAGAATAGTCCTGCTCAATTTGTCTGCCAGTATGTTGGATCGACCCAGAATGAGCATTGCTACCTGAAAACGGCTGGTGGAGATCGCCCATTCCCACACACTCAGCCTCGCGACAAAGGGGGTAAGCGCTGGTTCCTCCCGGTTTATGGATTTACCAGACCACTGACATATTGTCTGTCTGAATTGCAATAGTTTCTGGGATTTATTTATATAATAAATTTTATGTGCTAAACTTTACGGGTTATTTTGTGCTAGTTTTTATACACTGATGTTTGGTGCTGGCTATTTTTTTCATGTTATGTTTGCTCTTTGCCTTGCACCAGTCGCACTTGCAGAGGACTTTGTTTTAGTGAATTGCAATAGTTCCCAATGGAAGAAAGGCACGAAGGGCCTGCAACACTAATAAGACTGCCCTCATCTCTAGAACACGGATATGCAACTTGGTCTCATTAAGGGACCACGCGCCTTGGACTGTCCTGCCCGAACAATGCCCCCCCACCCTAACTGGGAGGGGTTTGTGGTCACCATGTCTTGATGAGGGGCTGCAATAAATGTTCGACCCTCGACTAGCTCCAGGGACCATATCCACCAGAGGAGGGACTTCCTGCACGTGTTGCTTATCTGAATAGGATGTGTCAATGGCAGATCCAACAAGGACCATTGGACTGCTAGTGTCTACTGCAGAATCTGCATATGAAGACAAGCACAGGAGAGGAGAGTAATGGTGGCTGCCATGGAACCTAGGGCTCTTAAAACTGCCTTTGCTTGAGGAAGAGGAGACTGAAGGATCACAAACACATGAAGTCTTAGGTTTCGGACTCTCTCTGGAGTTAGAAAAACCTTGGTTTGTAACATATCAATTCTCGCTTCTATGAAGTCTAAGACCTGAACAGGAAAGTCTTGGATATGTTGATTGTAATGCCCAGCAAGTCTGACAATTTCAGGAAATAGTCACTGGCCTGACGAAGTAGACACCTGGTGGGAACGGCCAGGAGCCAATCGTACAGGTACAGACGGATAGACCTGTATCCCCTGAAGCCTCAGGTGAGCCACTACTACTGCCATAACCTTGGTGGACACCCTGGAGGCTGAGGTGAGACTGAAGGGTAGGGCTCAGAATTAATAGTGATTGGCCCCTAGCCGAAAGTGGAGAAACATCCTGTAGCATCTGTGCATTTTTATGTGGTAGTATGCATCCTGGAGATCTATTGAACACATCCAGTCGTTCTCCTGCAGGTAAAGCAGGATGGATTGTAGAGTGACCATCCGGAACTTCTGTTTGGCAACTGACAGGTTTAGCATGGAAAGGTACAGTATAGGCCTTATGTACCCGGCTTTTTTGGCGCTGAAAAGAAACTGGAATAGATGCCTAATCCAGACTGATCTAGGGGGATAGGCTGGATGACTCATTTCCTTACCAGCTTTTTTATTTCGAGCACTGCTGCCTCCCTTTGCATGGGTTGAACGTCCGTGAGGTGTTCTGGGGGGAACGGGAGGATTCAGAAAGGGGATGGTATAACCTCTGGATATAATTTGAAACACCCAACGGTCTGATGACATGGACTCCCTTGCCGTCAGGTGCACAGAAAGGCGACCCCGACTGCTTCCAGAGGAGAGCAGTCATGCAACCCCTCATGGCTGCTGTGTGGGCCTGTCCGAGAATGGTTCTCGAGACCCAAAATTTCTCGGACCCCACCCACCTCTGGGCCCGCGTCTGTCCTGACCCCCTCTGCCTCTAGGGGAAGGCATGTCCTGAGTGTCCCAGGAACACTGAGACTTCCGGAACCAGATCTTCTTTTACCCCCTCTGATTCCCAGAAAAGGATCTTTGGAGGCTAGAGAAGCGGATCCTGATGGCAGACAGTGTCTTTCCGTCCTTCTCACTCTGGACCAACGTGTCAAACAGTCTTCCCAAACAAGGAAGAATCATTGTAAGGAGCATTCACAAAAGACACCTTAAAGGGTTCCATGAATTGACAAAGCCTAAGCCAGGCGTGTCACCTCATGGCAACGCCGGACCCGGCAGCCCTTGCTGCTCCTTCAGTAGCATGTGACATGAGGCACATGGACGTATTAGTAACCGCTTTAAGAGTGGCCATTCATGCAGAGAATGTGCGTTTATCCTCCGGTGACATGGACTCTGAGGGAGACTCAGTGAACTCCTTGACTAGGTCTCGCTCTAGTCTAGTTACGTGGGTCAAATAATTCAGAACCCTTATAGAAAAGGTGGCTGAAGCATATGCCCACTTTCCCTGATAATCCATTATCCTGGACTCTTGGTCAGGGGGATGGACCGTAGAACTTTTCTCGGCTAGTTATTTCTTAGCGGCAGCCGCTACCACCATGGCATCCACTGGGGACGCCTTGTTCCAACTCTGTCTGTCTACTGGAGGGCTCAGAATTTTATCAGGGCACCTGGGGATTGGCTCCACGATGTCCGGCTCCTTCCATGCCCTAGTGGTAATAAGGTCCACAAAGGGATCTGCGGGTGGGGGGAACACACCCAGGAAGAAGACTGGCCCGTGTCGAAGGTCTCCAGTAACACCAACTCATCCAAGGAAGGCTTGGGGGTGGACAAACACCCCTGCTTATGCAGCATTTTCATGATGTCTCCGAAGGAGACATCATCAGGGAGTGATCTGGGGGAACATTCCCCTTCCTCTAAATCAGTATCCACAGTGAGGGACTCAGAGGAGACCAGGTGCCTCCTTTTGCACGTTCACTTGTGAGGAATCTCTTCAGTGGGACTCTCTGGAGAGGGCTTGCAAACGACCTGTGGTTCCTCGAGGGAAACCGTCTGGGGCACATCGAGCATGGGCTGTCCCTGCATGGGCAAAATGGCTGAAGACACACAGAAGCGAGGGAGTCGGGGCAGAATCGGATGAGATGGTCAGAGGCCTCGATCCCCTTGACAGAACCCTTTCCACCAGGTCGAAAGCTGAGGGAGAGCGAGCCTCCTGAGAAACTGGGAAGGAAGCTGCTCTCCCAGGATCTGGCATGGGGACTGGAGCTGAGATACTGAGGAATAGGCCTTGATCAGACAGTGTCAGTGCTAAAAGAGGAAGACCCAATCCCTCGGATCCGACACCCAGGCTTCTGCTCTGAGAGCTGCAAGGGTCAGAACCGGTCGGATCTGACGTGCTCAAGTTAATGGCCTGCATCCAGTTAGATGGTACCATCTGCGCCGACCCCCTGACTCCGGGGCCTCTCTGATCCAAGAACCCTGATACCAGGGGTCTGACCAGAGAAGAAGATATCGACGCAAAAAAGAGAAGCGAGCCCCCCCCCCCCCCGAAGGGAGAGGGGGCTGGCAAGACCCTCATCTGAATCTGGGTATGAATAAACCTTTGCATCATTTTGTCCATGTCCGCTTCAGATAAATTTCTGGTTGACTGCGATGAGACCAGCGATGCCGACCGGGAGGGTCGGTGTGGAGGCCCTAGAAAGAGGTATAAGCTCCTCCAGTTCCGGTGAAAATCTCGGCGATCACAGCCGAGGAGAAGCTGGCTGTTTAGGAGGAGGACCAACTGATCTGACTGGTCCGGGGATCTCTTCCTTCCTTTGTCTCTCTCGCTCTCTCTGTCTTTGTTCCTCTCTTTTTTTTGACTCCCTATCCACAAGCCTCTGTCCAGAGGTTGAGTCCCGGCCTGGGAAGGAGAGGAAGAGACAGTGGCAGTAGTAGTAGGGGCAGTCTCGGCTGTTACCGCAGTAAAAGAAGAAGAGGCAGTAGCCTCCGTAGCAGGGAGAAGTCTCTTGAAGATAAATTTTGCCCTATGATCCTTGAGGGCCCTGGGGTTCAACCCCACAGAAATAGGGCAGTCAGAGGAAAGATGGGCTGTCCCCAAACACACAACGCACAGAGTGTGGCCATTTGCTGGGGACAATTTATGGCCATACCCTGTGCACTTTCTGAAGACAAGTTTGGCCTGCTGATCTGCCATGCTAACAAGAAGGTACGATGTACCAACAAAGTTAAAACTACCCAACCGCAACACACACACACAACTAACTAACAAGGAGGGGGAAGGGAGATGAGGCCCGCTCTACCTACAAACTTTATAACTAACTTATGGGAAATGCGACGAAAAATGAAGGGGTGGGAAAACAAAGGACAGAAGAAACCAACCTACACTAACATCAACTCTAACACATACAAAAAAGCAGAAAAAATGCCTACCACGCCTGGAGCTCTAGACCATGCTGCTTGGCAAAGCCGTGGTAAACAAGATCTGAGGGAAGGAAGGAGAAGAGGGGTATTATGGGTAAGGGGAGGAGGTTGGAGCTCGAATCAGATGCTGGTGAAATTGCCACCTCGGATCCATAACCCACAGGTTGAAGAGCAAATAAAGTAAACTACTTCAGATCATCTAGTTTTATGTTTCCTTTTCCTGGAAAAAGTTCCAAAAATGCTCCCTAAAAACAAACTCTTTCTTTAGGAATCAAGCTACTTCAAAGCAATTTCACGAAGGAATAATGTCCATTCCTCTCCTTAGACAATGCACCCTTTGCTCGAAGAGGAGAGCTGAACAGCCTGACTCTCAGTCCTTAGCAGCTTCACAAGGACCAGCACCAAAGGGAACAAGAGGAACTGATGCTCACAGCAGAGATATTCATCAGTGGCTGAGGTGAACAAGAAACCAGAAAAAGACCAAGGTTTTGTATGTAAGTTTTCTCTTTTCCAGATAGGAGAAACAACCACCAAGGACCTGTGAGCCAGGCCTTGGTCTCTCTAAGTGTCTGACAAGTAGGGAGCAGTGCCTTGATAGGGCTGTCTTACCTTTGGAATAAAAAGTTGAGTTTTTAGGTAAAAAGTTTTAGTAACAAACTAAACTTTTTAAACTAGGAATCCTCCCCTGCTGGTCTCATGGCAAGTTTATCTCCCCAAGCCAGCTGTGTCTTACAGAATTCACGGCACCTATCCTGTGGCAAATAACACCAGTAACATAAGTAAAGCCAGTGGGACATCCAACTGTAGTGAAGAACCTTGCAGAACCCAAGTCTTCAAATCAGCTGTGTCTTACAGAATTCGCGGCACCTATCCTGTGGCAAATAACACCAGTAACATAAGTAAAGCCAGTGGGACATCTAACTGTATTGAAGAACCTTGCAGAACCCAAGTCCCCAAGCAAGCTGCGTCTTACAGAATTCGCGGCACCTATCCTGTGGCAAATAACACCACTAACATAAGTAAAGCCAGTGGGACATCCAACTGTATTGAAGAACCTTGAAAAACTTAAGTGTATGTCTCATTATAAACGCTGTACCAACAAAGGAAAACACTGCACCCACTAATCCAAAGTCCGAAAGCATGATAAACACTTTAACGTTCATAAAGTTTATTTAAAACTAACAACGTTTTTGTCGCTAAACATGAGCAACTTCATCAGAGAAATAAAAACTCACAAATTGAAGACATATTTAAAAAGTCTGCTCAACTCAATAGGGTTGGATTAACTGGTACTTCAATAATTGGTTAATTTGCAAGTAATGGAAGTTTTAAAGCAACACAGACAAAACTATTGTCAAAATAAGGGTAGACAGCAGTTATGCTAATAAACCAAAAAAAAAATCTTTGGTTCCATTTGTTATGGCTACAGGAGTATCAGACAGCCCAGCCAGTTTGAATTTATTCGGTTCCACCCAGCAACAGAGTTCCCTTGACTTGCCGACTATAATGAACTCTCTAACTCAACGTATGGACAATATTGTGAGCCGCCTTGACATGCTGGACAAACAAAACAGTAATGCAGCACAGACTTGTAACGTGTGTCCGCGCTACAACGGGGGTGACTCTTATTGTCTAAATGCACCAAGAATTAATAACATCAGTGGCAAACAAGTCGGCTCGAGTAATACAACTGGTTCTTTACCTCCAGGACAGGAGACCTGTCGGGATACCAATCAGCCTGTAACAGAAAACCATCTCAGCGGCACAGGGCTTATTGGCGCTCCTCCAATTATAGAATGGGTCAACAATATAGGTAATCTGACCTCAGGATTCACTCCAGATACGGAACAACTGGCTAGTGACACTCAACCTACACCAGTGAGTACTTCAATCATTACTGAAAAGCTAAAGTTTCTAGACTTTAAATTACTAAAACTGAAAAAACTACAATTAGAGGTAGTTTACTTCAAACAGTGTTTAACTGAAAAATTGGTGCCTAAAGGTTTACGATGTCACCAGTTCCCAACAGGTTTAATACCTGATTCATTACTCCATAAAGAGTTGTTAAATTTATTTGGCACTTCAGGGTTCTTACTTATGGAATTAATGATTAAGCACTATGCCTTACAAATAGAAGACTTATCTGCAGAAGTTAACAACTTGGACAAATATATCAAATCTGCTGGTGATTTTTTTTAGGTATAAATATGACTACGGGAGGGTTTTTACCAGCATAGACCAACTTCTTGGAAAATTGAAAACAAACAAAATCAAGAAGTTGAATCGTGACCGTTTGGCATATTCAAATGGGTCCGCATACCCTAAACCACAACCAACTCAAGTTTGGCTTAACAAAAAAACTAGTGTCTTCTTCTAATAACTTGAATGCAACCACAGGTTCTAACCAATTGCATGACTTTAATACAAACACGGATACTGACAATTGCCAGTTTAATGAACCTTTGAGACGCAGCGAAAGGCTGCGGTCATATAACAGTAACAAAAATAATGTTAACAACAATTTGCAATTGCCAGTTCAACCTTTGAATAATACTCAAAATGATCAGTTTTTTTATCAAGAAGGGACCATCAAGAACACTTCAAATCCACGACGTCCTCGGAACCAGAGGAACAAAGGTTGGAACAACAGGAAGAAGTGTTAGTTGTCTCTTCTGAGCTGTACTCTTCACCAAAACTGGTTATACTAAAAAATTCTAGTGGTGATATTTACATTTATAACTTTTCATCTGCCACTACTGACCCAGTTTTGATTGACCTGTTGGCTAATGGCAATTCTTTTGTCCCTAGCAAAAACATTAACATTGCTCGAACTTTAATAGAACTGAAGTGTTTTGTAAGGAAATTAAACCTTTCCTTCCTTTTTGGTAACAACAAACTTTCCAATCCTAACTAAGCCTTTGAGTACTTTTAATTCTCCTTTACATCCTTTGCTTCGTTTGTTTGAAAATATTAGTGAATTAGACATCAGACACATTCCATTTAATCGTAAGCAGAGTAATAATTCTAGTTTTAATAATGTGAGTTTGGAACAAATACAAGCACTAGACTTGTTAAGATCTTTAATGGTACGTTGCATTAAACCAGACAAGGAAGGGGGACTAGTCATTTTTGACAAATGATTACAATAAAAGAATGGAACTAGTACTTGACAGTCCTGCTTATACTAAAGTTTCACTCAATGAATATAATATAGCTTTGTCCAGAGTTAAACTATTTTAGGGACCTGTTTATTGAAACTAGAATTGACATTGACACCTTTAATTATATTAACATACCCTTTCCCAAACTACCAATTATGTTTGGGATCCCAAAAATTCACAAAGATATGTTACATCCACCAATGAAACCTCTTATTGATGGCAGAGCCTCCCTAACTTATCCATGTGCTAAAGTTGCAGATGCCATTCTCCAAAAATACCTGAAACAAAGCCCACAAGTCTGTAAAGGCTCATAGTCATTTTTGAATAGCCTTAATAGACTATCCATTGATCAAGATTTCAACTTTTTGACCATAGATGTGGTTGATCTCCACACTTCCATTCCACATATGGAAGCAGTTGAATGGACAGCTTTAATGATGAAAGAAAAAAAAATGCTCCAAGCAAGGACATAGAACTAGTTTCTGAATTTATCGATATTATTTTGACCAATAATTTCTTCATCTTTAATGGTCAACACTATTTACAAAAGCATGGTGTAGCGATGGGATCACCATGCGGTGCGAACATGTTTGTAGCTTATTGGGAAAAACTGTTTATTTTTGATCAACTAGACAGGGTAAACTTACTCGTATATTATACAAGGTTTTTGGACGATATATTTATCATCTTTAAAGGAGATCAACTAGCAGTTGACCACTTTGTTGACTAATTAATAAATACCACTACTACTTTTTTCCAATTTACACACAAATTTGACACTACTAGTATTGACTATTTGGACGTTAAATTAACTAAAGTCCCTGGTCATAACTATTTGTGTTCAACTATTTACAGAAAACCTACTTATTGTAACTCTTTCTTACATTTTTCTAGTGCACATCCTTTTAAACAGAAACGCTCTATTGTCAAGGGTCAACAGGTTAGAGCAGCAAGGATGTGCTCCCTAGAAGATGACTTTCTGGGGGAATGTGAGAAACTGGCGAACATGGTCACAAATAGAGGGTATCCAAATCAACTAGTACAGGAACTAGTAGTAGAAGTAAAAAACAAACGTATGACAGGTATCTTTTACTCTATTTTGAAGGATAAGGGACTTTATAACATTAATCATGTACTTAATGATGATAACCCTCAGTCTATAAACACACTGAACTGGATTTCCTGTAACAGTAGTTGTGTATGTTCAGAAAACTTGGGAGCTACTTCCCGTTTTTACAAGTCCAGTTTTATTTCTACTTTCAATAAAGACAGTGACCAAGTTAAATTTATTCTTAACAAGAACTGGTATCTATTATTTAAGGACAACTTGCTAATGGAAATGATTAGCCCCAATTTAACAACTATTTACAAGAGAGGAGCTAATTTAAAGAACCTTCTTGAAACTAAGAAATTAAGAACTAATAATAGAATAAGAGGCTGTTTTCAATGCGGTTTTTGTAAGATGTGCAAAAATGTAAAAATCAGTAGTTCATTTGAGATAGCAGGTAGAAAATATGAGATTAAGCACAAACTTGACTGTAATTCAAAAGGTATAATATATTTAGCAGTCTGTAAAAACTGTTCCGCATTTTATGTGGGGAAAAACAGATTGTAAATTCAAGGACAGAATTTACGAACACATTTACGCTATATCAAAGAACAAAAGTGACAATGCTCTGGCTAAACATATTGACTCTAAAGATGATCATTCTTTTAAATTTTTGGCTATAGACCAACTTATACACGACATTAGGGGGGGACCTACTTCATTGACATTAGAATGTCGTGAATTTGAATGGCAGCTGTCACTGAACGCTTTTTTCCATCCAGGAATCAATGACAACTGCAATATAGCTTGTATACTTAAATTAAAGAGCTATCTCAGACAATGACGCTAGTTTATTTAACTAGTCCCAGTAGAGACCATTTCATACTATTTTAGAAAGATCCAAAGAAAATAGATGCCACTATGAATCCAAAGGTTCACTCGTCAAAACCAGCTGAAAAATTAAGAAAACCATACACGAGTGAAAACCACCACGAAAAATCTGTTTTATCTGCTTTTTCTTGTTTTAATTAATAAATGAGTCGGAATTACATTTTATTTTAACATCTTTTTCGTGGTGGTTTTCACTCGTGTATGGTCTTCTTATTTTGGAAAGATATCAACCGTTAACATCAGGGAACAATTACATTATGCAATTTTATACATGTTTGTGCACTTAGTACATTTTGTACTGATTTTAACTTGTAACTAACAGCTATTATTGTAGATGACACTGTTTTTTTTTTGGTTTATTAGCATAACTGCTGTCTACCCTTTTTTTGACAATAGTTTTGTCTGTGTTGCTTTAAAACTTCCATTACTTTCAAATTAACCAATTA
This sequence comes from Protopterus annectens, assembly GCF_019279795.1. Taxonomy (NCBI): domain Eukaryota; kingdom Metazoa; phylum Chordata; order Ceratodontiformes; family Protopteridae; genus Protopterus; species Protopterus annectens. The sequence continues at coordinate 1,936,848,179 of NC_056737.1, read as the reverse complement.
CTGAAGTACCAAACGGATTGGTTAATCCAACCCTATTGAGTTGAGCGGACTTTTTAAATATGTCTTCAATTTGTGACTTTTTATTTCTCTGACGAAGTTGCTCATGTTTAGCGATGAAAACGTTTGTTTTAAATAAACTTGCTGAACGTTAAAGTGTTTATCGTGCTTTCGAACTTTGGATTAGTGCCTGCAGTGTTCTCCTCTGTTTGCTGGTACAGCGTTTGTTTTTACTAATTCTTTGGTTCCAGATGTCTCATTATAATACAAAAGGCATTAGTAGGTTGTGTTTTTTACTGTAATTGTTAATGAAATGAACATAAATACATGAGCCAGCAGCAGAGATTTCAGTCCTCCCCCATGTAGAAACATTCTGATTTCTACCCAAGTCTGTAAAAACACTCCAATCTAAACTGCAATTCTAGCCGTTCCAGTCTCTAAAGAAACATTTATCCATCTTTTTTTGGTATGCAAAATATCTCCACTACCCACCCAGCCAGTCTCTGAGTCAACATTTTCTGACTCGATCACTTTCAACCTTAGACATTTGAGTCACACCCCCCCCCCCCCGGTACACACATTCTGGTTTCTACACAAAGTCTGTAAAACACTCCACACTACAGCGTAATTCTAGCCATTCCAGTCTCTAAAGAAAAATGTATATGTTTATTTTTTCTTCTTCTATGTGATATATCCCCACTATCCTCCCAGTCTGTCTCTGACTCAACAGTAGCTGACTCACTCTCTCTCAGCTGTTAGACAAGGTATTTCGTATGGCATCCAACTGGTAAAATTAAAAAGGACTTTCACTCCTTTAAAGAATAAAAAAAGCATTGGTAACAAAAGAAAGACTAACATTACAGACGTGACCTCTGAGCAACTTAGTTTATTTTTGAATTGCACATGCCTTGATTGGCTCATCCCACTCCGTTCCCCTACCCTGCCCCCAATTCCCACCCACTCCTACATACTCTGAATGTATAGGTAACCTCTTTTACTAAGACCCTCCCTTCATCCACCCATTATCCAATAATTACATCCATCAGCAACATCTACACGTGCCCTTCAACTTCCCACCACTCCAGCCCACCCACCAGTTCAGTATCCACACACATATCTCCTACTCACACAACTCACACCCTCACCAAATATAAATACCTCCTCTAACTCCACAACCTCAATCCCACTATGTCTCATTACCCCCAGTCTCATCTCTACTATACCCTCCTAGGATTAAAGTACAGTTTTGTACCTACCATAAATGTAGATGTTCGAGTGCTAATACAGCTGCAGTCATAACAGATGGGTTCTCCTGCCGTCAGGCGGGTCCTCGGTCGGCCGAATTCCAAAGTCTAGGTCCGGTGTCGGTTGTCGTCGCTTCTTCCCTGACGTCAGTGCGACAGGGGTATAAAAGAACCAGCCGACGCCATTTTCTTCAGTTTTTCTTGCCCCCGATGTCAGGTGCCCCCAGAAGGAAGGCAATACATAAAATTAGGTAATAATGCAATGCAATATAATCAAAAACAGTAGTTGCAAGCAAATACACCATAAAAGAATACCCCTAGAGGGGAAGGAGGGAGGGAAACCTGGACTGCAGCTGTATTCGCACTCGAACATCTACATTTATGGTAGGTACAAAACTGTACTATGTTCATCGTGCATACAGCTGCAGTCATAACAGATGGGTAGAAAGGGGTGGTAGGCACTAGGTGTAACTAGGAGGAGCCAAAACGCCCTGCAAGACTGCAGTGGCAAAGCCTGCTCTAGATTTGGAGTATAATGGTAGGTTGTAGTGCTTGGAGAAGGTATGCACAGAACTCCAAGTGGCTGCTTCCAAAATATCCTTGGTAGGAACTCCTCTGAGGAAGGCTGCAGAGGTGGCTGTGGCCCTGGTGGAATGAGTTATAATGCCTGTAGGTACAGTTTTGTCATGAAAGGAATAGCAAAAGCGTATGCAGTGGGCTATCCATTTTGAAATTGTCTGTTTGGAAATTGGCTTTCCTTGAGCTCCTACTGCAGAGGCCACAAAGAGCTGTTCTGATTTTCTGAAAGGCTTTGTTCTGTCCAAATAATAACGCAGTTGGCTGTGGATGTCCAAGGAATGAAGTAATCTCTCCCCTTTGTTTTGAGGATTAGGATAAAAAGTAGGTAAATGTATGGCCTGATTTAAAGCTACCCTGGATACCACTTTAGGCATAAAGGACGGATTGGTTCGTAAGGAAACTCTGTCCTGATGGAAGATGATAAAAGGCTGGACAGTCATGAGAGCCTGTAATTCTGAAACTCTATGAGCTGAGGTGATAGCCAGAAGGAAAGCTGTTTTCCAGGACAAATATTGCAAATCTGATGAAGCAGCTGGCTCAAAAGGAGGCAGGGTCAGTTTTTCCAGAATGAAATTAAGATCCTAAGCAGGCATTGGTTGTTTCCTTGGAGGTCTTAAATTCTTAGCCCCTCTGAGGAACTGTCTTAAGACAGGGTGAGAGAATAAAGGTGGATCAGTGTTGTATTCTGCAGAAATGGCTGAGGCATGGATTTTGATGGAGGAGAAAGAAAGTCCACTGCTTAGCAGTTCAGTCAAATATTGTAGTATTTGAGGTAAATTCAGTTTTCCAGGGTCCTGGCCCTTTTTCTAATTCCAGACACAAAAATGTTTCCATTTTGCGGAGTAAGCTTTTCTAGTTGATGGCCTTCTGGCCTCCAAAATGACATCCTGCACCTCCTTGGAGAGTAGGGCCTGCTGTGATGCTAAGGGATCTTCCATGCAGCTAGACTGAGTGTTTTTAGCTGACTGTGAAGAGTTTTGAAGCTGTGTTGAGTCAGAAGAAGAGGCATTAGAGGCAGGGTCCATGGCGGGGAATGCGTCAGGCTCCTCAGGAGTGGGTACCAGTGTTGCCTTGGCCAGTCCGTAGCAATGAGGATCATGTTTGGTCTGTCTGCTCTGGTCTTCAATAGAACTTTGGGCAGCAGAGGAAGAGGTGGGAAGGCATAAACTGTCATTGATGTCCAGCTGAAAGAGAGAGCGTCCACTCTCCAGGCCTTTGGATGGAAGATCCTTGAGCAGAATTTTGTCAATTGATGATTTTTGTGGGAGGCAAATAGATCTATGTCTGGCCTTCCCCATTCTTGGATTATTTCTGTAAAAACGTTTGGATGCAACTTCCATTCGTGTGGAACTGTCATATTCCTGCTTAGGTTGTCTGCCAGCGTGTTTTCCTTGCCTGGCAAGTACTGTGCTTGTAGTTCCATTTGTAAGTCCATGGCCATGTTCCAAAGTGACATGGCCAGTCTGCATAGGGGGTAAGAATGTGTTCCTCCCTGCTTGTTTATGTACCACATAACTGTGGTGTTGTCCGTTCGTATCAATAGTTGACCTGGTTGTAGAAAGTTCTTGAAAGCTATAATAGCATTTATTACTGCTAGCATTTATTTTTGATTGATGTGAAGGTGCTTTTCTTTTTGGGACCATTTGCCCTGACTGCACCACCGATCTGTCATGTGCACCCCCCCAGGCGTAGTCCGAGGCGTCTGTTGTGATGACTTGATTTGCTTGAGGCTTGCTGAAAGGAAGACCTGTGTTTGGTTGACATGCTTGAGCCCACCACAGAAATTCCTTTTGCAGACATGGAATTAGTGGTATTATTGTTTCCAAACTGTGGCTGTATTGAGACCATATGTTTTTCAGGTACCATTCTAGTTTCCTCATATGCAGCTTTGCACATGGGATTAGTAAGATGCAAGATGCCATGAATCAGAGCCTGCAGGATTTTCCTTGCAGTAAGCCTGGTGCAATTTGCTAGTGTTCTGAAGTATTGAATTAGTTGCCCCTGCTTCTCTGGCGTGAGGTAGGCCCATCTGGGTGTTTGTGTCCAAGTTGACACCCAGGAAAATTATCTTCCGAGAGGGTATTAGCCTTGATTTCTTTTTGTTGACTGTGTATCCCAGAGAGTTCAATAACATTATTACATAAGCCAGATGTTTCAGAAGAATGTGTTTGCTGTCCGCTTGGATCAGGCAGTCGTCCAAATAGGGATATATTTGTATCCCTTGAAGTCTGCAGTAGGCAATTACTGATGCCAGGCATTTCGTGAATACTCTGGGTGCAGTAGATAAGCCAAAGGGCAATGCAGATAATTGATAATGAGCTGAACCTGCAAGAAATCTGAGGTATCTTCTGCAATTTTGTCTGATTGGGACATGCAGGTATGCCTCCTTGAGGTCCAATGTTACCAGCCAAGACTCCTTGCCCAGCATGGGAAGAAGCTGCTGTAGAGTGAGCATCTTGAATTTTGGTACGAGTAGAAATGTGTTTAGGATGGATAGATCCAAAATAGGTCTCCAATCTTTTCCCTTCCTTGGCACCAGAAATAGCCTGGAATAAAACCCTTGACCTTGTTCGTGCGTAGGTACCTCTTGAATAGCGTTCATGTTTATGAGATCTGTAATTTGCCTTTGTGCCTCTGCCCTTTGATTGTGTGGCAGGTTTGGCATGCCTCTCATTTTTGGAAGGGTGTGAACATGGAATTTGTAGCCTCTGTTTATAATGTCCAGGATCCATTTGTCCTTTGTGACAATATGCCAATTTTTTGAAAATAATGCCAGCTTTCCTCCCAAGGGGGCTGCCATTTGAGACCTGGTTGGCATGCAAAGGGGAAAGTCATTGGGTTTGCTTTCTGAAAGATTGCGAGTTGTCCTCACCACCACTTTGTGTAGGAGCTTGCCATTGTCTGCCTCTATACAATCCTTGGGATTGTCCTCTGCCCCTCGGGCATCTGTATCTGCCTCTTTGGGGTCTGTCTGTGGCAGGAAAGGACCAGTTTTTGGAAGGCCAATTTCTACTAAAATGTGGGGGTTGAACCTGTAGAAATTCTTTCACAGTTTGCATTGATTTAGCCTTTTCCTCCATTTTCCTTAATACCTCCTCAGCATTAGCACCAAATAGTACATCCTTTTGAAGAGGGGCGTCTAGTAATTTAGTTTTGACATGATCAGGCAAGGCTTGTTCCATGAGCCAGGCATGCCTACGTATGACTGATCCTGTAACAGCAGCTTTGCATGAGGCCTCTAGAGCATACCCACTTGTTCTGCACTATGCATCAAATCCTGCAACTCCTTCAAGTCTGGTTGTTCAGGTTGTGACATTTTACTTTTCAATTGTGATAACAAAAACTGTTGGTATTTTAGCATATGAAACTGACAGTTTAAGGCCCTCATGGATAAGGTAGCCGAGGTATATACCTTTTTTCCCCACCTTTCTAAGGATCTGGAATCTCTCTCGGAAGGCAATGGATTTTTAGCAATGGAGGCCTTAACTCCCTTGGCGCCCTATGAGATGGTTTCTGGGTCAGCAGCATGGCTCTTGCATAGAAATTGGTGTGAGTCAGGGACCCTGTAGTACCTGTCAGGCTTAACTGGAGCTGGAGGTAGAGAGTCCGGGTTAAGGCAGGCCTCAGAGTAAACATCATCTAGGATGTCCAAGACAGGAGGTATAGCCAGAGGCCTGTGCTGAGGAAGCAAGAGAAATTCCCTGAGCCTTTTCTTGGAATCAGAATAATCCTGGCCTTCCCAGTGGAAGTGTTCCCTTAAGGTATGCAAAGTTTCCCCAAATGAGTAATCCTCAGGGGGGGATACAGAAGGGATGGACTCCTCCGCATCAGAGTCTTCAAAAGGGGAGTAAGAATGTTCCTGATCATCAGAGTGCTCTGAAATAATGGAGCCCTGATCAGAGGAGGGGGAATCTTCCTCCACTCTAGGCCTTTTGTCCGGAGGGGGCTGAGAACCTCTGATAAGAGTAATTAAATCCTCAGCCATTTTAAGCATCTGTTTCTTAGGCATGGGGCCTGGAGATGGGCCCTGTGTAGCTGGTCTCTTAGAGTAAATGGTTGCTTTAGACTTAGTGAAAGCCTTGATAGAGAAAGAAGAGGAAGGTCTGAAGACACCTTGAGTGGAGGTGGACCTGTCCACATTCTGAGTTTCAACGCCAACAGTGGCTTCGGTATCTGTAGCCGGGGTGTGGGCAGAGGAACCTGCGACCTCGGGTACAGGAGACACCGTCAAAGACAGGTCGTCGGTAGGCAGGGGCTGCGTAGGCACCTCACTGAGTACTGGACCACGTGTAGCCGGTTTTGGCGTGGTGTCGGTAGAGGCCGTGGACCTCGCGTGTCGGTCCCTGTCTTTTCGTTTTTTAGACAAAACCGGAGTCGGAGTATCCGACGACATAGTATAGTTAAATGCTTTTCCAAAATAATGCTGGGCGAACTCCGCCCGATGCTTAATAGTGCGTTTGTTGAATGTAGCACAAAAGTGGCAGGCCGAGACCTCGTGGTCTGGGCCTAAACAAGGTATACAGAGGGAATGGAAATCCTTATGCGGTATTTGCTTCCCACAAGAAATACAATTATTAACTTTGTCTGACATCGGTCTGAGGCAAGAAAAGGTTCCCCAACAGGGTACTTAGCTTTTAAGAAGACTTCGGTTTCCAAATTTTCGTAATCTCAGGAGCTGGCCGACCGGCACTTGCGAACTGCTTCTGCTTCAGGCACCGCGCGGCAAGAAAGACTGAAGAAAATGGCGTCGGCTGGTTCTTTTATACCCCTGTCGCACTAACGTCAGGGAAGAAGCGACGACAACCGACGCCGGACCTAGACTTTGGAATTCGGCCGACCGAGGACCCACCTGACGGCAGGAGAACCCATCTGTTATGAGTGCAGCTGTATGCACGATGAACATCCTCCCTATTCACCTGCCTCTCCAGAGCCACCATCAGCACCTCTTATCCCTTCACAATCACTCACTGTATCCACCCCAAATACCCCACCCTAACCCACAACATTACTATCACCCCCCTTCACGCAAGTATATAACCCATCATATACACCCAACCCCCCATATACCATGCCCATCCTGTGTACCACTTCAAGCCATCTAAAACGCAACCAAGTATACAATATCACTACCTAATCATCCAATACCTAAAAACTATCACCTGTATAACTACCCAGCTACTACTAGGAGGAGACATTCACGCCAACTCCGGGCCAGCAACCTCTGCTAATAAGCCATGCACCTATCACTATCCAGCTAAGCACAAACCCCACGACTTACTGATACTAAACACGAATACCCGCAGTATTATGAATAAAATAGAAGACCCTCATGCTGCCATCTCCTTATATAACCCTGATATTATTCTCATCACAGAGACATGGATTAAACCAAATATTAAAGATAATTCCATCACCCCACCTGGCTATAACATTCGCAGGGAAGACCAGCTACATAAAAGAAGTGGAGGCTTAGTTCTGCTTCACAGAACCAACCTACAACTCCAACTCCTCCAAAAAGATTCCCCCAACTTCAACAATGCAGAGACTCTACTTGCAAAGATCTCCCTTAACCAACATAAGCACATAAACCTACTGGGTATCTATATACCCCCAGGTGACAACCTAACCACCCTAGAATCCATACTTCACTGGGCCTCATACTCCCTCCCTCAAGAAACTATCGTGCTAGGTGATGCAAACATCGACTGGAACTCCATCCATTCTCCAACACCCACCCACCACATTAACTTATATAACTTCACCCAACTTGTAGATACTCCCACACGCATTGATAAGGCCACAAAAAGAGAATCTATACTTGATTGGATCCTCACAAATCAACCAAATACTGCCCATCGATGTGGCACCCTACCATACTTTCTGAACGACCACAGCCCCATTTTTATCCTTAGGCAAAAACTTAAAATAATCAACTCTCCCTCCCTTCTACAAACCCGCTCTAACAAAACTTTTCCTAGAGACTACTTCATAACAGCCTTGCAACATTGCAACTGGTCTCCCATCAAAACACTTTCATTAGACAACGCAGTTGATTACTTCAACTCCGCATTCCTAAATATCCTCAACCAACTAGCCCCCTTAAAAATTATCAGGATATGTAGCAAACCCACCCATTGGCTCCAGAAAAACACAAAAGCCCTACTTAGAGCCAGGGATAAAACATGGAAAACCTGGCACCACAACAGATCACCCGCAACTAGGCAAACCTTTCACGAGCTCCGAAACAAAGCAAAAACGCAGGTTAAGCTCGATACACAAAATTACTGTATCATTCAACAAAACAAATACAGTACCAAACAGTAAAAAATTCTGGGCAACAATAAATAATATCCTAAAGCCCAGAAAAACCACCACTCCCACACCAATATAACAGGTACAGACCTAGACAGAGACTCCAGCTTTAATAACTATTTCACCTCCTCAATACTCAAACTCTTAAACATCACTTCCTCCAACACCCCATAACCACCTCAGGCCCAAACCAATACCATACCTTTCACACAAGTCTGTTCCTACCTCTACTATCCAAAAACTCCTAGCCAAACTCAAACCAACCACCCTTGCAGCCGATTACCTTCCTGCCAAATACCTCCAAACTGCATCCACAGCTATAACCTATCCCATTTCACTTCTAATAAATAGATCCATCATCGAACACACCATTCCACTCCTGTGGAAAACCTTGTATATCATACTACTCCAGAAAGGTGGCCCCGCCCTACACCATTCCAACTGTCGACCAATTGCAATTCTCTCACCCCTCTCTAAGATCCTAGGAAAGATGTATTCATCACCAGTTCCTCTCCTATTTCCTCACCTACAACCTTCTCTCCTCAACCCAACACAGATTCGCCTATCCCACAGCACCACCACTGCCCTACTCAAATTCACCAATACTATATACTATAAACTCCCACAAGAATCTAGGTAAAGTTTTCTCAGCTGCCTTCCTATATTTATCCAAGGCATACGAAACAGTCTCACATAAACTACTGTCTTGTCTCTCTGACCTCAACCTTAACAACCCCACCCTCTTCTGGTTTAAAAGCTATTTAGATAACCGCCAACAATCCATCAAATGGCATAACTCGCTATCCCCCCTACTCCCAACCTCCTTAGGCATGTCACAAGGATCAATCCTAGGACCCCTTCTTTTTAATATCTTCACCAACTCCACTCAGCTACCTCTAAAGCAGACATAGTCCAATACGCTGACGACACAACTCTCATATGCTCTGCATCCAACTTCTCCAACAAAAAGCCCAAGAAGCCTTCTCTGAAACAGAGAACTGGCTTAACAACTCACAACTCATACTAAATCCCAAGAAAACACAACTAATGCTATTCCACTCTAAAACGACTAACCTTACCTTCTCTATACTCTCCACCAGCAAAACCCAAATCACCCCTGTCACAGAGGATAAACTCCTAGGAGTTACCATTGACCAGCAACTCAAATTCACAAAGCACATGACAACCATCACTTAAGTCCACAAAAAGCTAAGTTCCCTCTATCACTGTAAAAGTTAACTAACCACCGAATTTCGAATTGCAATAGCCAAGACCCACCTCCTATCTACTCTACTTTATGCATCCCCAATTATAACTAATCTTTACAAAACTGACATTAATAAACTTTCCATCTGTTGCAACAAAATTGCTAGAATCGCTACCAATGCCAAATCACGATCCCACCACTGCCTTTCCCTACAAGCCTTGCACTGGCTTGAATTTCCGAACCTATTAAGGTACCATCAACTCAGCCTAGCTTATCTAATTCTGTACTATCCCGAGAAAACCCCCGACCTGACTGGCATGCTGAACTTCTACAATTCAAATAGACAACTTCAGTCCTCCAGCAAAGCCTTAATCGAAACCATCACATGCAAAAACAAATCCGGGGAATCACTATTTGCCCATGAAATAGCAAAAAATATGGAACAACCTCCCCCCTAACCACCGACTACAAAACTCCACACCCTCCTTCAAAAGCCTACTTAAAACATACCTCTTTACCAACAATCTATGCGACTGTAACTGACCCCCTGAAGCCTCATCCACTTACTATTTCTCCACCCCATCTGTCCTGGACAACACAAAAAACACCATCTAACTATACCTATCCATGTGTGAGCAATAACCTATATATGAGTGTATGCATGTGTATGTATGTATATATAGCTATAAATTATATAATTATATATATATATATATATATATATATATATATATATATATATATGTGTGTGTGTGTGTGCACAAGACATGCACGTGTATATACATATATATATATATATATATATATATATATATATATATATATATATATATTGTTGTGTCTTTCGGCTTTTCCCGGTTAGGGGTCACCACAGCGGAACTCCGGTCCGATAATGATTGGTAGTTGATTTTTACGTGCCGAGTTACCAGCCCTGATGCACAACCTTCAACGAAGGTACACCCATTTACGCATGTCTCCACGCAGAAGACCCTCTAGCTGAGTATCGAACCGGACAGCATCTTACTGTGAGGCGACAACTCTATATATATATATATATATATATATATATATATATATATATATATATATATATATATATAGTGTGTATGTATATATGTGTTATATATGTGTATGCATATATATGTATATACACTCTTACATGCATATTTGCTTGAATGTATATATGGAAAACGTAAACATTTATATATTCTTATTCAGTTGTGAAATATCTTGCAATGCTCTACCAGGTTCTTATCTACACTCATTGTATATTCTGTACACTTGTATTTTCAACCAAAATGGGGAATATCCTCCTATTGCATACTAATGGCTGTAAAGTCTACAATCTGTATGCTGCTACTCTAATGTTTCTTTTGTAAATTTGTCTTCTCTCTGTAAGCTTATGGAGTTTTTCTCCCCAGGACTCAGCTGAAAATGGACACATGCTGTCCGGTCAAACTATCCTGGGCAAACAAACGTTAAATAAATAAATAACATAAATAAACAACCACCAAAAACATCAGCCCTGGACCCCTAAACACAAATTCTGATAGAGATGAAACTTTCCTCACAAAAATAGATAAAAGTGGAGGGTAGTCTCCAGTGGAGAACTTACCTGCCCAGCCTTGAAGTAAATCTATCAGTCACTTGAAGCCTGCAGGGAAGAGTGCCCTTTGACAGCAAGAAAGTTCTCGATGTTTCGCTCACCAACAACTGACTTTATACTACTCTTCTCGAGCTGTTCGATGGTTATGGCGCGTGGAAAATGCCCTAAAACTTTGCTAGCTGGTCAAGCATCCAATCCCCTACAAGATGTGTGCCATATAACTTAGGCTACTGCAACAGTGATCTAATGATTACCATAGTACAAATACCATTGGAGAACAGGATCTTCAATCTGAAATGTACTTTACTGAAGGCACACATTTCAAAATGACAAGGGGAAAGAACTGGATGCAAAGAAGTTACAGATAGCAAGCAGGTTCACTTTTATGAAGGAGTAACAGGCCTTTATTAGTTATTTGAGAAAGATAAACTTAACACTGATTGCACTGGAGCCAAATAAGGATCCAAAGCTTTACCAATAGTCCAGAGTGAAAAATGTGTCTAGTTAGTCTTTTACATCCTTCTTGTATTGACTCTGGACAGAGTTAAGAATTTAAAACACTATAGAAGAATACTTAACTTCTTTGGCCATTGCGGAACTGAGAAACCATGCTAGACAAACTAAGCCAATAACCAGATAAGGTTTGCCATAGGGATGGGACACCATGCACCTGAAGGGCCGCAAATGCAGAGACTTTTCCAGAGGATAAGTCCTGTGCAAAGGGAACCAAACTTGTCCGGGTGGATGTCAATATTAAAAGCCACTTTTATGAATCCCAGTAGACTGAAATAAATGTGTCAAAAAACTCTATACAACAGCTGAGTTTTCTCCACTGGTGTTTGACCTCAAAGTAAGTATATACAAGATTGAGGACGTATCACTGAGGGCACAGGGAGGCTTACCCCCACCGCAAAAAAAAAATATCCCCACTGTTCACAGAAAGTTTCAGCATTTCTTCTGCAAATTTACTTAAGTGAAAAGTGAGTATGACCAGCTGACAGGATGCCACTTCTGAAGGCTAAAATGGGGTTAGGGGAATGTCTTTGGAGGTATTCAGCTTTGCTTTATGACAGAACTTCCGAATAAGGGAGAAAGAGGAGACAACAAAAATGAGCCCTTGGACCATTTCTGAAAGACAGCATCCTTATGTTCTCTGAAGGAGGGAGGGATTAAGGAAAAGTTGCTGCTGCACTTGACAATGGATGAAAATGCAAAGAGGTCACAAGAAGGTTTCCCACAATGAGAGAACAGCTCCTGTATCACCATACACCTCTTTACCATCTCTCAAATTGCTACCACAGCTGTCTTAATTGACCTATTACATACTTTTTACGATTCTTTTCATGTGCTCTATTATCGGTCTCTCACCTATATACATCTTACCTATTACCTTATTTCTAACATGTATCCTCAATTTAGGTATACACATTTCTACTTCTGCCTGTAATTACCACAAAACATTTTTCTAAGCCTATAATTTTTTTCTTTCTAGCCTGACCAAAATATTTGTATTTCCTATAATCTGTATTTCCTGTAATGTATATCATTCTTCTGAAAGGTATATCATTCTTTGTAATGTTTCATAAACTGTATTGTAAGTTGGAGCTTTTCTCCTCGGGTCTACACTGAATATGGGCCACTAGCCCAGTTGGACTAACCCAGTTAAGAAATGACAAATAAATAATGGAATGAGGGTTCACTCAAGAGGTATTATCAAGCAATGATTCAACTTATCTGCTAGAGAAGTGGCCTCCTACAGAATGTGGTCGACAATCAGAATGGAGTTGGTTTAAATAGTCCACTCCCATACCCTAAACACTTCTTGACAGAGTAGGAATGAATACCTCCTTGCTTGCTGATACCAAGCCATTGCCATGCTGTTAGTATAGATTACTGAACCATAGGGCAGGAAGTTTTGAAAGGCCTGCAGTGTTAAAAGGACTGTCCTGACCTTTAGAAAAATGACATAAGGCTGGTCCCTGACTAGTATGTTATAATTTGGACAATCTCTCATTGACAACATCCCCAGTGTAAGGTAACTTACAGCAACGGCATCAGTGGCAAGTGCCACAACAAAAGTAAGGTTTGTAATGTGACCCCACAACCTGAGATGCAATCTGCAAGCACTGGAAATTCTGACAGGATGGTTCATATCTGTAGGCAATGGCAGAAGAACTTTTAGTGTCTACTGCATGTCTAAGAGACTGACAGATGGTCCTTGTCATTAATGTCAAAGCCTGACATACAAATGTTACTAGTTTTTCTTTCCTGCAACAACTGCCTTCACTAACTTTCTGATTCCTCAGCTGCTAGCACCTGATCATCCCATCCTTGGAAACTCCCATGCACAGGAGATGTAAACCTCATCCCTCAGAATTATGGACACAGAGATCGCTGGTATATTTAGGAGTTGGATTCTTATGGGCAGTTTTTAAAATCCTCAAGTCACCATGCGTACCCCCCCCCACCCGTGACCTGGACAAGGCAAAAATGTCAATTTGGATCACAGTGTGCTTTGCTCTTTACACCCTACCTCTCCCCTAAGATGGTGGGCTAACTGCACAAGGGAAATACCTTACCACCATGGTGACCTATCTCGGAAAAGTCTGCCTGCTTTCTACAATGAAGAACTACCAACACTACCAATACATGCACCGTATCCATATGCCTTGAGTAGGTACACACACACACACACACACACTGTCCTCCTTATCCCTATTCCCCCACAGTAGCTTTAACAAATTGCTTCATGAAGCTGACCAAACCTGAGTAGCTTTAGTTATATGGTCAGGGCTTTATTTTATACATCAATAGAACTGACTATTAATGCTGTTACTGCTTGACACTAAAGTTCTGTAATGAAAGTATCATGCTTGTGGGAAGATGATCCCTGCATGAGAAGTTTGCAGCCTTGGAAAGGTGACATCTGAGAAGGTCCCAGCTGGTTCTGGGCAGTGTTTACAATAATCCAAAAGGTAAAAAGAAACTGGATCAAGAATCCTAAGAAGATATCAAATTGCTGCTTGAGGAATCACCCAAGGGTTAGTCATCCAGATGAAGGAATACCTTTACTCTTTGCAGACTTTAATTCGCTAAAACCAAGGATGAACATCTGGGGTACACCCTAAGGACTGAAGGAAGGCTGAATTTTGTTTAGGCTGCTCATATCTGTGTGCCCAAGATACTCTGACATTCTGGATACCAAAAGAACATGGAATTACAATGTAATCCTTTTCTGATCTGGTGGGATATCTTCTACAACTCTTTTCTGTTTTTAATAAGAATAAAAATTATTTTCATATTTTGTTTTGCATATTTGCCCTAGATTCCTGCTAATCAAAGATTTCAGGCACACTACTTGCCCATTTGTTCCCCCATCACCAGGGCAAGAACCACATGAGGCATGCAGTCATTTAAGCAGCAATCAGCAGGTGTGTGTGTGTGTGTGTGTGTGTGTGTGTGTGTGTGTGTGTGTGTGTGTGTGTGTGTGCGCGCCCCCAGGACTCAGAGTGCAAAGCGGGTCACAGCAAGGGCATATCATCCACTGAGTGACGTAACCCATGAAGATGGTCGTCCCCATAAATCCAGCACTTCCATGGGACCTCTGGTCTCCACTGTGGATTCATTCATATGTTTAACCTGAGCATGTGCACACCCCAAGGACAGGCAAGTCTGCAAAGCCACATTAATCCCCCTCCCCCCACTAGAGCTTCAAAGGCCCAAGCCACTATTCAAACTCTGTTTGGCTGTGATGTAGTTCATGCTTTACTGATATATGCCAAAAGAGTTGGCAAGACCTCTCTTTTCTTGTTGCACTCTTCTGATACAGTGAGAGGACTGTCAAGTGGAAAGGTTGGAGTTGGAGAAGGGGTGTAGAAAGGAAATGTGTAGCCCCTGGATACAACTGTTCTGCTTCACTTCTACATGATACGCAGGGATTCAAATGGACAGATGATCCCAGAGTGAAAAAGGGTTTTAACCCATTCAGACCCTCCATGTAAAAAAAGATAAAATAAATAAGTTCTCAGGATCAGCTGGCATTCTTCTGGTGGAAGGAAAGTTGTTCTTTTGTTGTCAATTATTACTGCCTCTGGACTGCCAACCATTATGAAGCTCACAGCAACTGTGAATCCTTCCACAGCTTAGTTTTGTTACTGCTAGCTGTGCCTATACCAGAAATGACTTGGGTTCCATTAAATCCTTAAAAACTTAAACTTTTTTTTGGGGGGAGGGGGTCTGAAATTTCGGTTTCCTATCAGATGACCGAAGACACATTTTGGGGAATGTGTCTTAGTCGAACTTGAAATGTCGAAAAGACGAAGCAGAATATAAGCGAAATGTTTCCCTGGGAAAGAAGTTGCTTGGCCGCTTCTGTCACTTTGCCATTTTCGGCACTGTAGTGCAATCTTGGAGTTGGTATATTTAATTAGGGGGGGTGCGGGGGACAAAGCCCCCCACTTTATGCAATGATTTAATGTCTTTTTTTTGGGAAACAGTGATTTTTTTCCCTGGGGAAAAAAAAAAAAAAATCGCTGTTCTGGTTGTTCAATGTTTTGTGAATACGAACTTTTGAGTTCGATATAACAACGTTAGAGACAATGGAATCAGGTCTGGGAAAGACAGTCCAGCACATCTAGTCCCTGAGAACACTTGGGATCCTGCTTTGCTTATTTGATATAGGCAACATAAATTCAGGGTATTCCCATGTAACCTTCAATGCTAGACTCATCATTTTATCTCTGGGTAGGAGAACTCAGAAAGTTAAGTGGCCTGGAAAGCCATCTTTACAGTCTTTGGAGGAGTGATTACTGTATCAGTCAAAGGGTTATCACCCTTCCCTGCTTCAACATTTCAAGAACTTCTCTAAAATAAAAGGGTCATCGGGGAACAAAAGGAATATATATCCTCTTCACCTTTAATGTGGATGGAAGACTTCAAAGAGTCTGTGCGTTGCCTCTTGCATACGTTTCCTACCAGTTCCCTGAGGTGACACAAATGATGATGAAACGTTGATAGGTCTAGACATCACAGTAAGATCCTACATGAAGTTTATGGCCCTCTGATCTACTGTTCAACAAGGGGGATGATTAGAGGTGCAGGCAAATACATTTCTGTTTGTGATGCCAATACTGTAAGCAGCTCAGGCAATGAGGACAAGAGAAATAGAAGTGACTGCATAAATGGTCAACAACACTGATGCAGTGCTAAAGGATAACAGCATCGGCCCCAACTGTTGAAAACCGAAGTCCACAGAGGGAGGCATCAACACTAACATGCTTGCTTTGAACTTAGTCCTGACATCAGGACTGACAACCACACCAACCCACAGGCTCAACATCAAAAACTTGAAGATGAAAAGATCAGTGCAGAGTCTTGCCTCAAGACAAAGGACTCAAAATATGCAAAAAACAAAAATACAAATGCCACTGACACTGATAGGATCTATATCAGATAATCAAACTCTTAAAAGTATGAAAATAAAAAAAAAAAACAGAAAAAACTACTTGAAAGCTTAAGCAGGGGGGCAAGCCCCCCTGCACCCCACACACCAAGCTCTTTAAATATACCAACTCCGAGACTGCACTACAGTGCAGACAATGGAAAACTTCCATTGCTGCACTGTACGGGGATCTCCACTGAAACGTTCGAACTTTTAAAAGTTCGATCATATGGTGTCGATCATACGATGTTCAAACTTTTAAAAGTTCAACAATGTGATAGAAACCCACACTGATAGCAATGCTGACAACAGACCTATCAACAAAGATCGTAGCCATAAAAAGTAAGATCACAGCAACAGCAAAACCACCCTGGCCTACCCAGTACCAGCACCAAACTGGGAGCTGATGAAAATGACAAGAAAATAACTTTTAGACAATGGTATGTCTGAAAAGACAACCTATCCACTAGAGGGGAAAAAAAAACAAAAAAAAAAACATCTGTAGAAAGAGCAGATTTTTTTTTTTTTTTTTGCTCTGCTCCAAAACAGGCTTCCACAAACCTGTCTTAGTCAATTTCTGGGGGAGGGATGCAAATGGACGCAGATCATGCTGAAGGTGGTCTTGAGTCTTAGCTACATGAGTAGATTACACTAGCTTACTACATTTGGGAGGTGGAAAGTAGAGTCCAGAAGCACCTGGAGAATAGTCCTACCACAGCTTGCCTGGACCTAAAGAAGGAATCAAGCTTATACTGCTTTCTAAAAGTATGTATACAGGACCAAATAGCTGCTTCTAGCACACTTCTATAATCCAACCACTTCCAAAAAGTCAAAGATGGAGCCAAGGGCCTGACAGAGTAGCTCTTGACCCTTTATGGAACAGTTATGTTAAGGTGAGTATTACAAAAGGTAACAGCCTTACAATTTGGAAATAGTCTGTTTTAACACAGATTGTCCCTTCTCCTTACCTTCACAAGAAATGAGCAATTGATTTGAAGTTCTGAAAGACTTAGTCCTCTCAAAACAGTACCTGAGTTGTTCAAGAAAAAAATGTTGAGATGGATAATTTGCCTTAAAAGGACAATCCCAGGGATTTTCTGTTTTGATTCAGCCTTTGTTTACATTTCAGATTTGCCTTTCTGAGCATGCTCACCTCTGGCTGAGAGGGGTGGGGGAAGAGTGCCTGCAGGAAGTTTCAAAGGTGTTAGGCCAAATTCCATCTCAAATTGTAGCTGTACTAACAACAGCTCTCTCTATGAGGCATTCATTAGTGTAATCTGAGCATTCTAACCACTGAGAAAAATAGGCAGGCATTTTACGACCGGACTGCTGCTAGTACTCTACAAAGCACATCAGTAACGCAAAGTTTTTAAAACAATAGTAAATATAGTGATTTTTTTTCTCTTTATTTCATATTTTATTCTTTGGTGACTGAATCCTGGCCAGCTACAACAATTTTATGGCATGGCTTCTACCTACAGAAAGCATCTGAGTGAGGCAAACAGTGGAAACGATATTTCTCTTTTGCATTTCATGTTTTACTGTGTTCTGATTTTTGAATACTAGCCTGGTGTGGTGACTTTCTGACCTGCTAGTAATTCCATAGAAAGCAAGTGTGTGACATAAGGTTGAAGCATTAGTAGACACAGTCTTCTGTTCCTTTTTCAGCTTCTAATTTGATATGTGCTGATGTCTGAATACTACTAGGCAAATGCACTATTTTTTATGAGTGGGCTGCTTGTACACCTGTAGAAGCATGAGTGATGCAAAGTTTAAAAATGAGTACACACTCAACTTTTCCTTTCACTCTGTAGTTTATTTTTTCTGATTTCCGGCTACTAGCCAAATGTGCATGCTACATCTTAGTGAGTTACTACATTGTATTATGTCAACACTTCTTTCTCTTTTAACTGTGTATCTGTATAAATCTGTTTCTAGTTCCACTGTTATTATATGCAACAAATAACTGAAATGATAACTGCACAGCTTTTGGTATCATTCAAACAGTTTGCAGTACCTAAGGAGTGCCTGACTCCTGGTCTGACAATGATTAGTCCTACATGGTAACATTTAAACTGTTTCCATTCCAACTTACTCACATGACAGCCTGTCTTTCAACCGCTTAGCACAAAAAATCTGGACAAAGCCTAAAATAATGAGAAAAATGCCCAAAAATTGAGACAAATTTTCAATACTGCTCTTATAAACTTTAGAAATCTATAAACTTAGAAAGTTGCTAGTCTAACAGGATTTCTTAGTGTGCATTTTCTGAAGGATATGAAGTCTGAAACTCAAATGTGTGTCTTTATTTAGTAAAGTCAAACCTCAGTGATTTGCCAGAAAATTAAAATTTTATAAGTAACAAACCAAAAATATGAGGCACAAATCTGGACAGTCGAGAGGTATGTATAGCAGTGATGACAGAGCACAGTGACAGGAAGTACAGTTGTATAAAATCTTACCACAGGTTCATAGGTGTGTACTAGGCTAATGGCCCTGGGGCATTTACAAGCTTAATAGATATACAGCTGTAACCACGGTTTAAATCTTCTCTGTTCAGAGTAGAAAACCAATCTATCCAAACACAAAAGAGATGAAAACTCACTTTTTATTGAAAAAATAACAAAGCTTTCGGGAAAAAGACCCTTCCTCAGTGTTATATAATACATTAATAAATAAAATTTACACTTCTTATAGTAAGAGCCAGAGACCACATAACACAGCCAACCTATAACAAAGTACGATAAAACAATTTAGAAAGCAATTGAAACCATTAAGGTTGCACTACCCCTAAAGAAAACATCATTATTTTAAGAATATAAAAATTTATAAAGCTTTACATAAAAGAAATTCAACAAACTTTTATGAAGCTTTGATAAAGACATCATAAGATATACATTAATAAAGTAATAATAAACATTTTTTTAAAAAAAACTTCGATACTCAGTCCATCCCTGATAGACATCAAAGGCAGGTTTTACAACAGCAAATGACCAATGGTATCATAGATAAGGAAAATGATTCAATGCTACGAGCTCCGGTAGGTGAGAATACGTCATCCATCCAGGAAAAAGTAATAAAAACCACGCCCATATTTAAAATTCATGATTCAGTTAATAGTGGTGTAGTGGAGACGAAAGGTGCTTCTAATGCAACTGTAGCACGAGCAGAACAGACAGATGTTTTTTTTACATTTTGCACAGCCGTTGGTGCCCAATTTGCCCGAGAAGGTGGAAGTAAGAACTCGGCCTCAGTCAAGGGGCCGCTCGCAACAATGCTTCAAATTCAATGCCAACAAAAGGAAGAACAGCAATCCATTACCGAACCCGAAACAGGTACGGAAGTAAATGATAAATTGAAATAGTCAGTAGTTAATCTTTCATCTCATACTATAACTGCCCATATGTTAAAACTTTTGGAAAAAGGACTGCAATTTATTGTAAGTGGCAATGACACAATTGTTGAAGCCCTTACTGATTTGAAAATGTTTATACGCTGTCTTAGCTTGAAAGTACTTTTTAAAGACACAAGTTTTGGTACTTAGGATAAATTGAAAAAAAGTAGCATTTTTATTCCTAATAATTTACCTGTCCTGAATGCCTTTGATATAGTTTGTGAAGATGATTTAAGACAATTATATGTGAATGCAGCTAAACGAAAATTAAAAGTTCGTTTTTATAATTTAACTTATAATGAAAATAAAGCTTATAAGTTATTGCTTAACAACAAAGATATTATAATTAAACAAGCAGATAAAGGGAGCGCTACCGTAATATTTGATAGAAATGCTTATGTTGAATTAATGCATGTTCTTTTGGATGATAGTGAAATCTTTAGAGAAATTACTTTTTCTGATGTTGAGAATTATCTATGATGTAAATATGTTTATATATGATTTACAGACACAAGGTGATATTAATTTGGATCGGTTTAATTTCTTTACTGTTTCAACCCCACTTATCCCTGTGATTTATGGTATTCCCAAACTACATAAATCCTTTGTTAAACCACCAATGAGACCTATTGTGTCTGGTCGAGGTTGGTCAACAGAACCATTATCAATTTCTATTCAGGAAAGGTTAAGTAAATATTTGAATTTATGTCATAGTTATATTAAAGATGCAGGAGATTTTTTAAAGAAATTGTTTCAGTGGAATATAAAAACTAATGAACATGACTATCTGATGGTAACTATGGATATAGCATCTTTATTCACTAAGATACCCAATGATTATGGGATTGATGCTATACGTAGTTTTTTACATGAAAACACCAATACCTCAGGTAGAGATATAGAAGTTCTATGCAGTATTTTGGAAATAATATTAGAAAAAAATGTTTTTATGTTCAATAAGCAATATTTTCTACAATTGTCAGGTGTAGCCATGGGTACTCCCATGGCCAACACATATGCAAATTTAGTGTTGAGTCAATGGGAAAAATCCCATGTGTATGGTGAAAAGAATCTATATAGAAACAATATTTTATTTTATCATCGTTTTGTTGATGATTGTTTTTTCATATGGAAAGGGACACCTTCGGCTTTGTTGGATTTTGTCGCTTATTTGAATACTACTACTAATTTTCTAACATTTACTGCATGTTCTAAAGATATTAAGATTTCCTTTTTGGATGTTGAAATATTTAAAAGAGATGACAATACGTTAGGAACTACTGCATTTCAGAAGAAGGTTCAAGTTAATAGCTATACCCATGCAAATAGCATGCATGCAAATCATGTTTTTCAAGGCATAGTTAAAAGTCAACTACTGCGTGTGAGTACATTAAATACTGACCTATACAACTATGAACAGCAAATGAACCTAATGTGTGCAGAGTTTCTTAATAGAGGTTATAATGAGATCCAGGTTAATGAAATTAGGGATCGTATATTAAATAATAGAAATGATTATGCATGTCTATTTTTTGGTGAAAAGGTCTATCAGGTAAATGAGGAAAATAAGCCAAAAAATGAAATAAGATATGTTATGACATAATAATTTGTCTAAATATGTGGAACAAATAATTCATAGAAATTGGCGTATACTTATGGCCGAACCACAGTTAAGTAAAATATTGGATGTTATTCCTAAGTTTGCATATAGGAACATGCAAAACTTGAAAAGGAGGTTGTGTTAATAAGGATTTTGAAATGAATTATACATTAACCATTGGGAATAAGCTCGGAACTATACCATGCTATAATTGTAGCTGTTGTATTGACATATGTAATAAAAAATAATTTGTACACCCGATAGATGGGATAGAATATACGATAGACTGTCATGCTACATGTAGAACTACTAATGTGATATATCTGGCTACATGTACAGAATGTCTATGTTTCTATGTTGGGAAGTGTTCTCGATCCTTAAAGGAAAGAATTATTGAGCATAAATCAGAAATGAGGCGTCATATTTTGACTAATGCCCTAACACAACATAGAAAGAACAATACTGAAAAACATAAGTTCAAAGTTTTAAAAGTAGTAGCTGAAAGTATAAGATCTGTTGATATAACTAATAAGTTAGATGTTGCTGAGTTTAAATGGATAGTTAGATTAAATGCTGATAAGTTGCCTGGTCTAAATACCACTGTCACTATTAAACGACTTTTAGAGTTTAGACAGAAACAATATCTTTAATGTTTACAATTTTTAAAAAAAAAATGTTTATTATTACTTTATTAATGTATATCTTATGATGTCTTTATCAAAGCTTCATAAAAGTTTGTTGAATTTCTTTTATGTAAAGCTTTATAAATTTTTATATTCTTAAAATAATTATGTTTTCTTTAGGGGTAGTATAACCTTAATGGTTTCAATTGCTTTCTAAATTGTTTTATCGTGCTTTGTTATAAGTTAGCTGTGTCATGTGGTCCCTGGTTCTTACTATAAGAATTGTAAATTTTATTTATTAATGTATTATATAACACTGAGGAAGGGTCTTTTTCCCGAAAGGTTTGTTATTTTTTTTAATAAAAAGTGAGTTTTCATCTCTTTCGTGTTTGGATAGATTGCATTTACAAGCCTAGCCATAGGATTACCCTGGCATCGTGCCACCCAACCTTAGTTACCAGGAGAGAACAGGAGAGGACCCAGGACCGACCCTGTGGGACTCCACTCGTGACTAGTCAGCAGTCTGACTTGGAGTCAGCTACTTTCACATTGGGAGTTCAATCTGTGAGTCAGTTTGCAACCTACCTAGTGATATAGGGTTTGATGCCTAGCTTAGTGAGTTTTTTTATGATTCCTGCATGGGGAATGGTATCAAAGGCCTTGGCCAGATCAAGGGAAGCTGTATGTACCACCTTGCCTTCATCCACAGCTCTGGTGACTGACTCAAAGAAGTCGACCAAGTTGAGCAGGCATGATCTACCCTTCACAATAACCAAACTGTGTGGGATCCAGAGTTTGGAGATTCCCTATATCCTTGTTTATTAGGCCCATGATGATGCGTTCCATAGCTTTACATATCAGACTCGTCAGGCTAATGGCAAAATAGTTCCCAGGGTCTGTAGTCACTCCTCCTTTGTGGAGAGAGATGACTGTAGCAGTGTGCATTCGGTAGGGACAATGCCCGAAGTGAGGCTGTGACTGAACATGTCTCACAGGTGAGGTGCCAGTTCACTCTGTAGTTTATGTAGAACACAGCCAGGGATATTGTCAGGTCCCATAGAAGCTGTATTCTTGGCCTTGGACAGTGCTGTTTTAACCTGTGCAGCAGTAATACTGGGTGCCTAGCAATATACTGGTATTATGATTGGGTCTTTGGGGGGGTAAGTTGGCACTGAATCTGTTGGCCAGTATATTAGCAATATCTGTTGGCTCGGTATAACTAGTACCATTGTGCAGTAGCTCAGAGCAAATCTGGGTATTGCCATGGAGATTCTTTACATAACTATAGAAGGCCTTGTGGATGTCTACTATCTGCTGCAACTCTGTTTTCATACCTAGCTTTAGAGGATTTGATGATGGAGCTCAACTTTTTGTTGAGGTTGATGAGGGACTTTTTCCAGTTTTGGGACTTCAACTTATTCCGCTTCAGATTCCTCCTCCTGTTGTAGAGTTTATTTATGGAAGGGGACCACCAGATTGGCTTCCTTTTTTTGGAGGAGTGCATCTTGGTTCTATTGGGTATGGTGAGATCCATGCATTTCTGTATGTGTTTGTAAAGTGCATTGGTGTATGATTCGGTGGTCATGCAAGTATTCTCCATTTGTATGGGTGCCGTGAAGTTAGCCACTCTGTTTTTAGGAGCCCAAAGTTAACTTTAGAGAAGTATTTCATGGTGATTACCTTTGCGGGGGTGGGAAGGATGTGGATTTCCAAGGTGATTAGTCTGTGGTTGGCTCTAACCAGGGAGGAGCTGACTACTGGTGTAGAGCAATGGTCGCCCATGTTAGTAATGACCAGGTCAAGGATGTTGCTACCTCTAATGGGGTTAAGAACGAACTGGTCCAGGGTATTGGAATTAATGAATTCCAGGAAACGTTGGGAAAGTGTATTGATACTTGAGTAGTTTTCACAGTTATTGGAGGGATAGTTGAAGTTGCCCAGTATGAGTGTTAGGCTGGACCTTAATATTCGCCAGGGTGCTTAGGAACATCGAATGTGAGTTTTGGGGCATGGTTGGGGACATAATAGTAGGCTACGACCTGAATCGCTGCCTTACCCAATGTTAGCTGTACCTGAAGTATCTCTGATGCGTTATGTTGGGCTACCAGTCTGGAGGTGTCCACATCCTTTATGAATATGGAAACACCACCACCTTTGGTCCAAGTTCTGGGGCCAAAAGGTGTGGAATGACTTATAGCTTGGTAGTGCAAGGCTTTTTTCTACTGTCTTGAACCATGTCTCTGTTACAGCACAGATGTCGATGTTCTCCATTTTAAGGAGTGCTTTGAGCGAGTGCATGTTGAGATTTAGACTTCTAACATTGAGAAGCATGATCCTCAGATTGCATTTGTTTGTAGCTGTTACGGTGGTAATTTGGTCTTAGGAACACCGCCTAAAAAACGGCACTACAGGGGTGACAAAAGCCTTGACCAGTATCTGGAAGCCCAGGTGTGACAGATGCAGGCCATCTCTGGCAAAGTATCGAGGTCTGTCAATCATGTCATCCCAGGCAGACAGATACTGGATTCCCCTTAGAATGATACCAGAAACTTAGCCAGTTGTTGAAATCAATCATTTACTGCTTGTACTGTGGTATCATTCTGGGTGATGGTAGGATGCTGCTCAGAGCTAGGGTCATACCCACTTGGGCTACATAATCCGAGAGCTCCTCCAGGTCTCTTTTCATGTAGTCCAGGGAGGTACGTCCCAGGTCATTCACACCCACATGTACAATGAGAGAGTCATATTTGTACCTGTTGTTGAGAGACCTGAGTGCGAGTGTTATGTGGCAGATCATGGCACCTGACAGGCAGATGACTGTTACTTTCCCCTTATTCAACCTAGTGGGTGGGACATCAGTGTGCCTCACTATTGAGTCATCTATGACTAGTGTGTTGGGCATGCTGTTTTGCCTTAGGGGCTTTGGTTGAGTGGCACACTGTTTAGGAGAGTTATGCGTCTCGTGATTAGTGTTGTGCTGTGGTGGTCGAGTGCGTTTCTGCCTTGGAGGTCTCTGCTATTTCGGTAGATTTTTACTGAGAGCCTCCGCAAAGGTGGTGTGTGGTTTGTGTTTTTATGTGAAGGCAGTGCTGGTGTGTGTTTGGAGGGCTATGTGTTCCATGTCGTGTGGTGCAAGTGTTGACCTTGTCCTCTTGACCAGCTATTCCGATCTTGGCTGGAGAATAAGTGGCTTCCAATTTGGATATTTAAGTGCATCTCTCGCAAGTCTGATTGTTGGGAGGTAAGATGAGAGGGTTGTCTGTGAACATGAATCAGTTGCTATATTGCCTCGGGAAGCCCAAGTTCACCAGGTTAATAGGAGAAAGCAAAGGGAACTGACCTTTAGACATGCCTGGAGCGGTGGGCATTAATAAGTACTGGAGCTGCTTCCTTAAAAGAGATCTTGACTGTATCATATATCACACATTAATGCTCTCACACAGAACATAGGGCATAAAAGGGACTTATCGATGCAACTACATAGGACTGCATTGCTCCAGAAAAGAACAGTCATCATAGGACAAAGGAGTCTACACACATCCAGAAGGAAAAAAATGCAGAATAAACAAAAGGGGGTTGAAATGAAAGAATGAATACTGCAAAAATGAAGAGAAGGACATCTTCTGTCGTTATACAATTTTACACAACTGTACTATGTCATTCTATATATCTGTAGCAGTATATAAGCGAGAGTAAAAAAGCTCAAGAAACAGAATGGCAGGTGGAAGGCCGAGAACAGCACCCAACAAACCAACATAAAATGGTTTCAGAAAAACCTGCTCTGGCCCAAGAAAGTACAATGGTGTACACTTACCATAAATGTAGATGTTCGAGTGTATTCACTGTTGCAGTCATTACAATTGGGTTATCCTGCTGGCAGGCTACCCTCAGTCGGCCTGAATTCCAAAGTCTAGGTCCGGCGTCGGTTGCTGTCGCCTCCTCTTTGACGTCAGTGCACCAGGGGTATAAAAGATGCAGCCGATGCCATTTTCTTCATTTTTTTCTTGCCCATGTCAGGTGCCCCCAAAAGGGTAGGCTAAAAATATGTCAATAAAACATGCATGCATCAAAGTATATATTTTGCCTTCATCTACAAGCAAATACACCACATAAGTTGTATAGAATAGAGAAGTACAGATAACTTCCAGCAAAGAAATGGGGGATGGCGGGTGGATAACCTGGACTGCAACTGTGAATACACTCAAACATCTACATATATGGTAAGTGTACACAACTGTACTATGTTCTTCGTGTTTCACTGTTGCAGTCATTACAACTGGGTTGAATCCCAAAGCTAAGGTTGGGAGGCTGGAGCTAAATAGCATTAGGAGCGGCTATTAGGCCCTGCAGAACTGCAGTGGTAAAGCCTGCCCTGGATTTAGAGTACAGTGGTAAGTGACAATGCTTTGTGAAGGTGTGCACTGAACTCCAAGTAGCAGCCTCTAAAATGTCTTTGGTTGGTACTCCCCTGAGGAAGGCTGCTGCTCTGGTTGAATGTGGCCTAATGCCCTTAGGTACTGGCTTGCCATGTTGTGAATAGCAGAAATGAATGCAGTGGCCTATCCACTTTGAAATAGTCTGTTTTGAGATAGCCTTTCCTTGAGATCCTGCAGCATATGCCACTAGTAATTGCTGTCTTCCTGAAAGCTTTGGTTCTGTTCAAATAGAAGCGTAGCTGTCTGTGTATGTCCAAAGAATGCAGAATTCTCTCCGCTTTATTCTGTGGGTTTGGATAAAAGGTAGGCAGTTTGGTTAAGGGCCACACTGGACACTACCTTAGGCATAAATGTCGGGTTTGTCCTCAGAGAAACCCTGTCTGGATAAAGAATGATAAAAGGTTCCACAGCCATGAGTGCCTGTAGCTCTGAGACTCGTCTTGCAGAAGTTATTGCTAGCAGCAGAGCTGTTTTCCAAGATAAAAACTTTATATCAGCTGTAGCGGCTGGCTCAAAAGGAGGCAGGGTGAGTTTTTCCAAGACATAACTGAAGTCCCATGCAGGTATTGGTGATCCCCTTGGAGGCCTTAAATTTTTAGCCCCTCTGAGGTACTGCCTTAATAAAGGATGAGAAAAGATTGGTGTCTCTGTATTGTATTGAGCTGAAATGGCAGAGGCATAATTTTTTATAGATGAAAAGGATAGGCCTTTGTCCAGCCTCTCAGTCAAGTATTGCAAAATCTGAGGAATATTTGGTACAGCTGTATCAATTCCTTGTGCCTGGTTCCAAGCACAGAATCTCTTCCATTTTCCAGCATAGGATTTTCTAGTACTAGGCCTCCTGGCCTCCAAAATGACATCCATCACCACTTTAGTGAGAGGTGTGTTTTGTATGACTACATTATCCGCCATGCTGAGTTGGCTGTGCAGGATTTGATTGTTCTGCTGGGACAGTAGATGAGGCACTTAAGGTAAGGTCCAGGCTGGGCACTGAGACAAGTTCCTTAGGACTGGATACCAGTACTGGCGTGGCCAGTCTGGAGCAATCAGTATAGTTTTTGGCTTCTCCTGTCTGACCTTTAGGAGTACCTTGGGGAGGAGAGGCAGAGGAGGAAAGGCATATACTGTTATGTTTTTCCAGCTGAAAGATAGGGCATCTACTTTCCATGCTTGTCTGTGACAAGTCCTTGTGCAGAATCTCTTTAGTTGACAGTTGTGAGGGGAGGCAAATAGATCTATGTCTGGTCATCCCCATTTCCTTGTTATGCTGAAGACTTGTGGATCCAATTTCCACTCGTGGGGATCCATGAGGTTTCTGCTTAGTTCGTCTGCCAGAGTATTTATCTTTCCTGGCAGGAATTGGGCCTGCAGGTGTACTTGGTAAGTCAATGCTGTGTCCCACAAGGTCATGGCTAGTCTGCAAAGGGGATAAGAATGAGTGCCTCCCTGCATGTTTATATACCACATGACCGTGGTGTTGTTTATATACCACATGACCGTGGTGTTGTCTGTCTTTATCAGTAGTTGTCCCGGATGAAGTAGGTCCTTGAAGGCTGTCAGGGCATTTTGAACGACTAGCATCTCTTTTTGATTGATATGTAGATGCATTTGGTTTGTGGACCATGTGCCTTGAATACATTTTCCTGCATGTAGGCTCCCCAGGCATAATCTGATGCATCCGTTGTTAATGTCTGTGTGGCTGGGGGTAGAGTGAATGGCTGTCCCTTGTTCTGGTGACAGGCCTTCGCTCACCATCGAAACTCCTGTTGCAGGCAGGGAATGAGATTAAATAGAAGTTATGTACCTACCATAACGTTCCATGTTAGTTGTCTTCTTCTCGCCTTCTTTCTTGCTGGATGGGTTCGGAGCCGATCCTCGGCTCCGACTCGGCCACTCTAAAAGCTCGAGAGTTGGTTCCACCGGCTCGAGGCTCCCCTTTTATCCCACAATGCTAGGCGGTAATACCTCAGATCTCGTTTGTAAGCTAGGCCCAGCCAGGAAAAAATCCAGAAACACTGGAAAGGGGAAACCCACCTCTATAAAGTGACAGAAAGAAGGTGACCTACAACCTGATGAGGGAATATATACATATTACAGTATATACATATATACAAATAGAGGTGGTAGGAAAAAAAGGTCACAATCAAACTCCTCTAGGTCTGTCCAGGCTAGGGGGAAGGAGGGTGGGATGCAAGAAAGAAGGCGAGAAGAAGACAACTAACTTGGAACGTTATGGTAGGTACATAACTTCTATATGTTAAGTTGTCTATCTCGCCTTCATTCTTGCTGGATGGGACCGCGTCCCTAGCACCTTGTCCCGGGTGGCCTATCGGAACAGACTCTTGAGTACAGTGGAACCAAAGTTGGCTCTGTGTCTAGAAGCTAAATCCAACTTATAGTGAGAAATGAAAGTATGAGGAGTAGCCCAAGTAGCTGCAGCACAAATCATATCAATAGGCAGTCTGTCTTGGAAAGCTATGGAAGTAGCCAAAGCTCTAGCTGAATGAACCTTAGGTTTGTTTGGTAACTTTTGATGCCTAATCTCATACACAAAAGAAATCAAAGATTTAAGCCATCTGGAGAGAGATACTTTCGAAACTGGAAGGCCCTTTCTGCCTTCTGCATAAGAAACAAACAGTTGGTCAGACTTTCTGACCTGTTTGGTCCTGTCTAAGTAATACCTTAATTGTCGATGAACATCTAGCCAATGTAATTTTTGTTCTGACCTGTTGGAATAGTTAGGAAAAAACACAGGAAGGTCAATGTTTTGATTTAGGTTTGCTGGAGAGGCTACTTTGGGTAAGAAGGATGGGTTGGTACATAAGGATACCCTATCCTTATGAAACAAAAGGTAAGGGGATCGACTACAGAGTGCATGAAGTTCAGAGACTCTTCTAGCCGAAGTAATAGCTACCAAAAAGAGTGTTTTCCAGGATAGCAATTTCATTGAACACGAAGCCGCAGGTTCAAAAGGGGGAAGAATCAAAGATGTGAGAACCAAGTTAAGGTCCCAAGAAGGAGGACGATTCCTAATAGGAGGCTTGAAAAGAAAAACTCCCTTCAAAAAGGCTTTACAAAGTTTGTGAGACATGATGGCAGACTCTGAGATTCCAACATGAAAGTTAGATATAGCTGCCAATTGAACCTTAAGAGTAGAAGGAGACGAACCTGAGTGGAAAAGTTCGGCTAAGAAATCAAGGACCGATTGAATAGAAGCAGTGAAAGGGTCTATGTCCCTTCCCTGCACCCAATAGGAAAAAAGTTTCCACTTACTAAGATAAATCTTCCGAGTGGAGGATTTATGGGAAGCTATTAGAATATCTCGAACAGAGTGAGATATTAGAGGAAGCCTGGCTAGGGTTGGAATTGGAGGAACCAAGCAGTGAGGTTCAGAGAGGGGAGGGAGCGATGTAACTGACCTGACTGATGGGTCAAAAGATCTGGAACTGGGTCCAGATGCCAGGGTTGCTCCAACAGAAAACGGTGTAGAAATGGGAACCAAACCTGTCGAGGCCAGTAAGGTGCAATGAGGATCAAGGAAGCTTTCTGAGCGATGGCTTTCTGTATCAATTGAGAAATTAGTGGAAAGGGAGGAAAGGCATACAGAAGTCCCCGGGGCCAATCTTGGACTATAACGTCTCTGCTGGGATGGCCTGGTTGGGGAAAGAGTGTGAAATAATTTTCGCACTTGCTGTTTTGGGGAGTAGCAAAAAGGTCGCAGCAAGACTGGCCCCACTTTAGAAAAACTTTCTCCAACACTGAATTTTTCAGAGACCACTCGTGAGGCATGAGAATAGCTCTGCTCAATTTGTCCGCAATGATATTGGACTTCCCGGGAATGTGCGTTGCTATCAGAAACCGCTGAGAGGAAATCGCCCATTGCCACAGTCTGAGTGCCTCTCGACATAGGGGGTAGGATCTGGTTCCGCCTTGTTTGTTGATATACCACACTACAGACATGTTGTCCGTCTGAATTGCTATCGTTCCTATCGGAAGAGAGTCTTGAAGGGCCTGCAACGCTAAAAGCACTGCTCTCATCTCTAGAACATTTATATGCAAGTGGCGTTCGTAAGGTTGCCATATGCCCTAGACCGTCCTGCCCTGATAATGCCCCCCCCACACCCTATCAGGGAGGCGTCCGTTGTCAGAGTAGCAACCGGAGGGGGAGGGACAAAGGGTCTTCCTAATAAGAGCTGGGGGGATGTAATCCACCAAAGAAGGTGACTCCTGCATGCTTGAGTTATCACAATGGTGTGGGACATCGGAAGTTGTTGGTATGACCATTGTGTGAACAGCATCCATTGTAAGATTCTCATGTGAAATCTGGCTAATAGAAGAAGAGGGATAGCAGCTGCCATTATCCCCAGTACTTTCAGGACCAGTCTGGCTTTGATTTTGTTGCTGTGGAGGAGAAGAGAGACTTGTTTGTCTGCTATCCTCTGGTCTGTGAGTCTGGCTGACATGCTGACTGTGTCTAAATTTGCGCCTATGTAGGTAATAGCACGACAAGGCGACAAAACAGACTTTTCGCAATTTATTGAGATACCTAGCTTTCGAAATATGCAAAAAGTGTAGTCTCTGGCAAGTAGTAGAAGATGCTTGGTGGGGGCTGTAAGGAGCCAGTCGTCTAAGTATGGAAACACCTGGAATCCTTGACGTCTCAGATGAGAGGCGACCACTGCCATGCATTTGGTAAACACCCGGGGGGCTATAGTGAGTCCAAAGGGCAGGGCTCTGAATTGAAATTGACTGGTTCCCAACCTGAAGCGGAGAAATCTCCTGGAGCGTCTGTTCATTTTTATATGATAGTACGCATCCTGGAGGTCTATAGAGCACATCCAGTTGTCCTTTCCCAATAGGGGTAGGATGGACTGCAGCGTGACCATCCGAAATTTTGTTTTATTGACAGACTTGTTCAAGTTGCTGAGATCCAAAATGGGTCTCCAGTCCCGTTTTCTTTGGAACCAAAAAGAATTTGGAGTAGATTCCGGATCCTTGCTGGTCTGCTGGAACTGGTTGAATGGCTCTTTTTGCAAGCAACTTTGATATTTCTAACGCTGCTTGCTCCCTTTGAGCGGGTGGAACATTTGGAAGGGACTTTTTTGATTGTTTTGGAATGCGAAAGAACGGAATGGAATAGCCTTCGGAAATGATGGACTGTACCCACTTGTCTTGAGTTAGTGATTGCCAGGCTTCTGGGTACAGTGATAATCTTCACCCGACTGCCTCCGAAGGTGGACAGTCGGGCAACACCTCAGGGATGTTGAAAGGGCTTGTCAGAAAAGGTTTCTCGATTGCCATGATTCTGCGGACCCCTCACTACCTCTAGGGCGGCGTATTGTTCCCCCCTCTGCCTCTAGAGGGGAACAGACTCTGTGCGTCAGGCAAAGCCCCTTGAGATTGCTTGCGGAACCACATCTTTCCACCCTTCTGGCCCTTGGGGTAAGGCCTAGAAGGAGTAGAAAAACGGACTCCGACGGCAGAAAGAGTTTTGCCATCAGTCTCGCACCTTGTCAGGGTTTCTTTCACTTGAGGACCAAAAAGAGACGATCCATCAAACGGGGAGTTAGTGAAAGACGTCTTGAAAGGGTCCGCAAAATTGCATAGCCGCATCCAGGCATGCCGGCGTAAGGCCACACCTGTACCTGCGGCTCTGCTCGCTCCATCAGCCGCATATGAAAGGAGGCGCATGGAGGAGTTAGCTATCGAATTGAGGGTAGCCAGCTGAGCGTTCATCTTATCCTGAAAACCCGCAGCTGTTGGATCCTTTAACATCTCACTCGCTTCCTTGATCAAGTCTCTCTGAAGACGAGTGAAATGACAGAGGTAGTTCAGCGAACGCATAGAAAAGGTCGCTGACGAGAACATCCGCTTCCTGTACCTGTCCATAGACCTAGATTCCTTGTTAGGAGGATGGACAGGCACTGAAGGATCAGCTAGTTCCTTCTTGGTGGCAGCAGCTACCACCATAGCATCCACAGAAACTCCTTTAGTCAAAAATTGCTTGTCTGCTGGGGCCGTAATAAACTTTGAAGGTCTCCTGGGGGTGGGGTCCACAGAGTCAGGAGCCGTCCAGGCCTTTTTTGCTACCACCTGCATGAGGGGGTCAAAGGGGGGGGACACCCAGGAGGTGGAAGGGCGAGAGCCGAACGCCTCAAGATACACAGATTCATCCTCTGAAGGGTTGAGGGCTGGCCAATTCCCCCTCTGTTTTAAGATCTCCAGGATGTCTGCAAAGGAGACATCTTCAGAGGGGGAACGGGGGGAACCTTCAGAATCCTCTAAATCCGTGTCAGAGGTGACAGACTCAGGTGAGTCTATGTGCTTCCTCTTGCACTTTCTCTTCCTAGGGGGCTCTCCTGCCAATTCAAGAGAGGCCTCGGAAGAGGAGGAGATCCCCACTGGGGATTCTTGAGGAGCTGGCTCTCTGCGGTCCGGGATGAGGGAGTAAGTAGAAATTACCTGAGTCACCGAGGAGGGAGGGGCGGACGGAGCCGACTGTGGAGTTGAACCACGTTCCAACACACTCTGCATGACCTCGAAAGCACCCCTGTCAGGCAGAGCCAGAGGTCTCCCCCCCGAAAAGCTGAAAACGTCCCTCGGCACCGACAGTGATGGCTCCGAGGCCGATGTCGGAGCCGAACTCACCAACGCCGAAGCACCGAGAGGGAGAGCGGGGTCGGACAAGGGTCCGATGCCACTCACCCCCTCGGAGCCGACGAGGGAAGTCCGGCGCCGAGATTCCTCCAATGAAGAAATCGGAGCAGACGACGGCGCCGAAGACAATTGTATCGGTTCCGACGCTGCCACAGTCTCGGGTCCGAAACGCCCCGGCTCCGAACTCAAAGGAGTCGGAGGAGGAACATTTTGAGTACTAGGGTTAAGCATCGACTGATGAGTCGGGCTCTGAAGCATTTGGGCCAGTGCCTCGGACTTAAGAAGTTGACTCACTACCCTCTGAAGGTCATGATCCGAAAGTCTTGACGACCTAGACGAGTGAGACCTATGGCTCCGTTCAGACAGCAAGGGAGATGCTGGAGCCGAATGAACGGAGCCAAGAGACGGTGACCTAGACCTTTTCCTAGTTGTCTGTTCCGATAACCTTATCGGAGCCAACTCAGTGATTTCTAATACCTCGGCTCCGGCCGGAGCCGAGGAAACAGAAGAAATAAGTGTTCCGAGTCTCATCGGCTCCAGCCGGAGCCGATGTTGTAGCAGACTTCGAAGCCCTAGGTGTCGACTCAGAAGCTGGAGCCGACGACCTAGTAGGCTTGGAGGGTTTGCCCGAAGATATAGTCGGGGGACCCTCAGGTTTCAATAAGCCTTGTAAGATAAGCTTATTTTTCCTTTCCTGCAGGACTCTAGGGCTGAAGCCATGGCATACAGCAAAAGAGTCCTGCAGGTGCAAAGGTCCCAGGCAGTACACGCAAGAAGTGTGACCGTCTGTCAGAGACATCTTCTGACAGCACGAGTCACACTTCTTAAAGCCTGAGACCTTTGAATCCTTAGACATTACTAAGATATAAAGTGTAATCACCACACAAGAACAAACACACCGATTACACTATCCAATAAAAATTAAACTAAAAAATTAAACTAATAAATTTAGTTTTTTTTTTTTTTTTGATCCCTACAAAAAACACATACACTCCACTACTAATAGGGGATGGAAGGGCCCGAAGGCCTAAGGAAAGAACTCCTAAGTTCTTGTGGTAAAAAGGGTGGAGAAACAGGAGGGAAAGGATAAAAAACTACTTAACTTTGGGAATTATCAATAAAAACTAAGTTAAAGGGGTTTAAATTAAGTTTTAGACTGTTCTAAACAAACTAACCTGAAGCCGGTTGGAACAACACACCTCGATCGCTGTAGCGGCAAACGAGATCTGAGGTATTACCGCCTAGCATTGTGGGATAAAAGGGGAGCCTCGAGCCGGTGGAACCAACTCTCGAGCTTTTAGAGTGGCAGAGTCAGAGCCGAGGATCGGCTCCGAACCCATTCAGCAAGAATGAAGGCGAGATAGACAACTTAACATCTATTGTTTCCAGGCTGTGGCAATGCTGAGTCCAAACACTTTTTAGGTACCATTGAAGTTTCCTCATATGCAGTCTTGCATATGGAATTAGTAGAATGCAGGATGCCATGAAGCCCAAAGCCTGCAGAATTTTTCTTACAGATGACTGGGCCTTTGTTGCCAACAGTTTGAAATAGGTAGTCAGTTGCCTTTGTTTGTCTGGCGTGAGATTAGCCATCTGGGCAGTTTTATTTAAGCTTGCACCCAGGAATATTATCTCTTCTCTTGAGAGGTTACTAGTTTTAATTTCTGTTCGTTAACTGTGTACCCTAGGCATGGTAGTAATCTCTTTACAAATGCCAGATTCTGTAGTAGAATGTCCTTGTTCTCTGCTTGAATGAGGCAGTCGTCCAAGTAAGGATATAGCTGTATTCCTCTTTGTCTGCAGAATGCAATTACTGGTGCCAGGCACTTTGTGAAGACCCTGGGCGCAGTAGATAAGCCAAAGGGCAGTGCAGAGAATTGGTAGTGCATTGAGCCAGCTTTGAATCTGGGGTATCTTTTGTATGTTTGTCTGATTGGGACATGCAGATATGCCTCTTTTAGATCTAAAGTCACAAGCCAAGCCTTCCTGCCCAACATGGGCAGAAGTTGCTGCAGAGTCAACATTTTGAATTTTAGAATATCCAGATATGTGTTTAGAATAAATAGGTCCAGTATTGGTCTCCAGGCTTTTTCCTTTCTGGGTACCAAGAACAATCTTGAATAAAATCCTTGTCCCTGCTCTTGCTCTGATACTTGCTGAATGGCCCTCATGTACATGAATGATGAGACTTGTTTATCTGCCTCTGCCCATTGATGTTTTGGCAGGTCTGGCCAACCGTTTGCGCTTGGCAGGGTATGGAAGTGAAACTTGTAGCCTTGTGACACTGTGTTTAAGACCCATTTGTCCTGGGTTATGTGCCAATTTTGTGAAAAACGTGCTAGTTTTCCCCGTAAAGGTGCTGTCAGAAGATAAGCGCTTGGCGCAGGCAGGGGGAAGTCATTGGGACTGTTTCCTGTATGGCTGTGATTTGTCTTCTCCAGTTTTGGAGGTAGAAGCACCCCATTGTTTAGACCTGTATGAACCTTGGGGCTGGGATCTGCCTTTAGGGCGTCTGTATCTACCCCTCTGTGGCCTGTCTGACACTGGAAAGGACCAATTCTTTGTAGGCCAGTGTCTGCTAAATCTTGGTGGCTGTACCTGTAAGAAATCCTTGACTGTTTGCATAGATTCAGCTTTGTCCTCCATTTTCTTCAACACCTCTCCTGCTTTAACACCAAAGAAAGTATCATGTTGTAATGGAGCATCTAATAATTTTGCTTTAACATGATCAGATAGATTTTGTTCCTTCAACCAAGCATGCTTCCTAATGACAGCCCGTAACTACGGCTCTGCAGGAGGCCTCTACAGAATCAAAACCACATGCTTTCCAACTTGTTCAGCTGCATGCAATAATTCCTGCATTTCTTTGTTTTCTGTACATTCAGAATTTATCAACATTTTCTGTTTAAGCAGTGACATAATATATTGCTGATATTTAAGCATATGAAACTGACAGTTTAAAGCCCTTATAGCCAGGGTAGCAGAAGTGTAAATCTTTTTTCCCCATCTGTCCAGTGCCCTAGAATCCCTGTCAGAAGGAGTAGGGTTTTTTGCAGTGGAAGCCTTGACCCCTTTGGGACCGTGAGAGATAGTTTCTGGGGAAGCAGTAGGGATTTTGAAAAGGAATTTAGGAGAGTAAAGAACCCTGTAGTAGCTGTCCGGCTTAAAAGGAACTGGAGGTAAGGAGGCAGGGGTCAGACTGGACTCTGAAAATACATCATCTACAATGTCTAACACAGGTGGAATAGCTAGGGGCCTGTGTTGTGGTAGTAAAAGGAAGTCACTGAGCCTTTTCTTAGATTCTGAATAATCTTGGCTCTCCCAGTGGAAATGCTCCCTCATGGTATGTAAAGTTTCCCCAAAAGAATAATCCTCAGGAGGAGAGGCTGAAGGGATTGATTCTTCAGCATGAGAATCCTCATAGGGAGGAATAGAGTATTCCTGATCAGAAGAGGAATCAGATGAAATGGAAACCTGATCTGAAGATTCATATTCTGTCTCTTGCCTAGGCCTCTTATCAAGAGGGGGATGGGGAACCCCTGATCAAAGTAATTAGGTCTTCGGCCGTTTTGAGCATCTGTTTTTTAGGCATGGAGGCCTGTCCGGGAGGCTGTTGTACTTGTTTCTTTGTCTTTAAAGGTGCTTTAGTATTTGCCTTTGAAGCTGAAGTAGTTTTAACATATAACTGAGTAGGTCTGAAAACACCCTCAGAAGCCAATGCCTGCTCAGCAGCTCCGGAACCATCTGAGGGAATAGTTTCCGAAGGTCCAATACCTTGAACTTCCAGCGGCCTGGTCGACTCCACGTGGGTGTCAGTAGCAGCCTGCGAGTCTAAAATAGCGGTCACCAGGAGCTGTGAAGGTACCTCACTGAGAACCGGCGAGTGGCTTAGAAGAAGCCTCATCGGTTTTGGACCTCGGATGTGTGTCCTTTTCCTTGCATTTCTTGTGAATTCCGGTAGTCGGATGGCTATCAGACGACATTGTATAGTTAAATCTTCTGCCAAAATAGTGAAATGCAAAATCGTACCGACGCTTAATAGTGTGTTGGTTAAATCTAGCCCAAAACCGACAACTAGTAACGTCGTGGTCAAGGCCTAGGCAAGGAATACAGTAAGAGTGAAAGTCCTTATGAGGTATTTGCTTCCCACAAGAAATACAATTATTAACTTTTTCTGACATTGGTCTGGAGCAAGAAAAAAGTTTCTCCAATGGAGTACTTAGCTTTTAGTGAAGACTTCGGATCTGAAATTCGAACACGAAAATCTCAGGAGTCGGCCGACCGGCACTTGCGAAGTGCTTTTGCTTCGAGCACTGCGCAGAACGAAAGACTGAAGAAAATGGTGTCGGCTGCATCTTTTATACCCCTGGAGCACTGACGTCAGGGAGGAAGCGACAGCAACCGACGCCAGACCTAGACTTTGGAATTCAGGCCGACTGAGGGTAGCCTGCCAGCAGGATAACACAATTCTAATGACTGCAACAGTGAAACACGAAGAACATACAATATCAAACATATAATACTTAGTAAAGGTATGCACTGATGACCAAGTAGCAGCTTCAAAGATGGAATGATGTCCAAACCCAGAAGAGTTAACAGCCCTAGTGGAATGAACTGTAACAAAAGCAGACAGAGATTTGCCATGAAAAGAATAACAAAAATAAATGGCCTTAGATATCCTGGGGGAGATTTGTTTACAAACAGCCAAAGACCTAGAATGAAAGGAAACAAAAAGCTGATAAGACTTAAGAATAGTCCTAGTTTTATCCAAATACTACCTGAGCCATCTGTGCAAATCCAAGGTATGCATGACTCTCTCACTAGCTGACTAAGGAGAAGGGGAAAAAGGAAGGTACTGACTGATTTAAGGAAAACTCATTGACTACCTTAGACATAAAATAAGGATTATTACCAAAGGGACACCCTGTCCCTGTGAAAAAACAAAGAGGAGGAATGGCCTAAGCTACTGGAGCTCAGAAACCCTCCGAGCAGAAGTAAGAACCAGCAACAAAACAGTCTTCCAAGTACAATGTTGCAAAGAAGCAGAATCTGCAGGCTCAAAATGAGGGTGAGTCGATTTTTCCAAAACAAAATTAAGGTTCCAAGGAGGAGGAATAGGCATTCCTGGAGGCCTAATATACAGGACTCCTTTAATAAAATTGTTTGATCTCAAACTGAGAAGTTAAAGGAGGATTCAAGGGCAAACCAGCAGAAAAAATGAACATTCACAGCAGAATAGGCTAAGCATGACTGGAGCAACTCACACAAATAAGAGAAAGAGAGGGACCCCCACTGAAAGAAGGTCCTGGTTACGACCATGGCACTAGACAGAAAATCTCTTCCATTTGGACATACAAGATTTTCTGGTTGAGGGTCTCCTTGTCTCCTATAAAACCCTGAGCAACTCCTCAGAAAAGAGGTGCCTGTAAGGGATCAAAACACTATCATCCACAATGTCAGTTGCAGAGTGGACAGGTAGGGTTGGTTGACAGACCTCTTCTCCTGTCAGGAGATCCAAATGGAGAGGTAACTTGTGATGATTGCCCTTGGCCAAATGCATTACTTCTGACAGAGTAGCCCGCAATGAATTTTTAAAGTCTGCCAACTCATTATTGTCCCAAAAAATATGTTCTCAATTATCTATTTCTTCCCCATCACACCTCCAGCATTTGCAATCTACTTGAGGAAACATTCTTTGAGTTTGTTTTTAGTATGAAAATACTTAAGCAAACACTTCCAAGTAAAAATCCTAACTCTTCTAGACTTTGTTGCTTATTTGGGAGCCTTCCCTATATCCTCCCCATGTTTCTTTGTGAACTTTCCAACCTCCTCTGATTCCTATAGTTCTCATGCAATATTTTATATTCCCTACTAATTATTCCCCCATACCTTCTGCTAATTATAAATACTAACTCTGACATCACACAATCCTCAGGGAAAGGAAATATTTCCCTACTCAGAGATTGTTGATCTCTGACACCTGTTAGATACCTGTCTGTGTCAACCACATGGTGTCACTCTCCTGGGTGTTGGAGCAGTTGCCGTTCACTCCAGAGCTTGGCACCCATACACACACACACACACACACATATATATCTATCTATATATATATATATATATATATATATATATATATATATATATATATTTATATATATATATATTTATATATATATATATATATATATATATATATATACATATACACACACACTGATATAAACATGCACGCACACACACACAAACACATACTCACAAATACAAACACGTACACACAAACACACACACACATATATATATATATATATATATATATATATGGGACTACTTGAGAACACTGAAAGCCCACTTACTTGAAGATGACAAGACCGAGACAACATCACCAAATCTTCATTTAAACGACTCTTCAATTAACCAAAAATTTACCCAGGGAAAGGAAGCCTTTGGCCAAAATTTGGAAGTTTGCCCTTTTCAGCAGTACAGTGTGATCTTGCAGTTGCTATAATCTGTTAAGAGAGGTGTGGGTTCAGAGTGCTTCCATGTGGTTTCCTGAGATTGTTGGCCGTCCACTTTCTTTCCCTGGTTGAATTGTCGGTTACATGAGGCGTCATTTAAGTTAATATTCGGTGATTTAGTCTCGTTCTTGTGTGCAGTAAGTGGGTTTTCAGTTTTCTCAGGTAGATTTTATATATATATATATATATATATATATACATATATATATATATATATATATATATATACATACATACATATATATATATATATATATATATATATACATACATACATACATACATACACATATATATAGACACACACACACACACACACATGCGGGGTTAATAAAACAAGACTGGCCCAAGGAGGAGCCCTGGGACACTCAGCTGGTAACTGGCTTCTTGGTGGAGGCGGTGTCACTGATCCTGACTTCTTGGGCCCTATCGGTGAGCCAGCTCTCAATCCAGTGAGTTATTTGGGGATTCATGCCTAGTTCTGAGAGTATGACAGCAATACCAGAGTGTGGTATTGTACTGAACACCTTGGCCAGGTCAAGGTAAGTGGTATGCAGTATTTTCTCCTCATATATAGCAATGGTGACCCTCTCAGAGATGTCAAAGAGTTAAGTAGGCAAGACTTTCCCTTGATAAAGCCAAACTGGAATGGGTATAGTGTCTGTAACTTGCCAATTTCCTTGTTGACCATTTCCATGATAATTCGTTTCATGGCTTTGCATACAAGACTGGTCAGACTGCTGGGTCTGTACTTCCTGGTGTCAGCTGATGGTTCACCCCATATGAAAAAGGATGACTATTGTGGCCTTTCATTCACCTGGCACGTAACCAGTTTTGAGGCTATAGTTGAACAGTGCTTCAGGTGGTACTGTTAGGTCATGTTTTATTCCATTTAGGAGACAATACGGGATATTCTCAAGGCCCACTAAAGCACTGATTTTTAGCCTTAATGAGCACATCTAGGACCTGCTCCCTGTTGATAACTAGGGGATCAGCTAGAAGGGATTTCACAGGTGATATTGGAAGGTGAAGTTAGAGCTAGATTTATCAGCCAGTAGATTTATTATGCCAGTAAATTTGCTAAGACACCAAGCATTTGCCTGTATTAGACCTTCCTCAAGGGTGTTGTTTTTTTTTTGGGATTCATTGACTACTGCCAGTTTGCAATCATCTGCAAACATGGTCAGCCAAAGGCCTTTGACATTGGCTTTGACATCTGAGAAGTTGATGCCAAAGAGGGGTGGACCCAGCACTGAGCCGTAGGGTACTCCATTGGTCATCGTTCTTTTTGTGGAGCTGGCCTCACTCATTCTAATCTCTGGGGTCCTATCAGAGAGCCAGCTAGCTAACCATCATGTTATAAAGGAGTTTATATACAATTCCACGGGTTTGTTGACAATGCTCAAGTGGGGTATTGTATCAAATGCTTTAGACAGATCAAGGTAGACAGTATGCATGTTTTCCCCTCATTCATTGCCCTAGTAACCTTTTCAAAAACATACACCAGATTCAGTAATCATGTCCTTCCTTTGACAAAGCCAAACTGGAAATAATCCAATGTCTAGAGGTCTCCTCTGTCCTTGTTGATAATGTTTGTGATAATTCTCTTCATGACTTGGCAAATAAGATTACTCAGATTAATGGGTATGTAGTTTCCAGGATTTCTTGAAGGTCCTCCCTTACGAAAGGGCTTGACCACTGCAGTCCGCCATTCACATGGCAGAGAGCCTGTCTTAAGACTACAGTTAAATAACGACTCCAGCGGTCCTGTTAAGTCATATTTTAGACTACTCAGGAGGCATCCTGGGATGTTATCTGGGCATTTTGAAGCCATGTTCTTGGCTTCAGTGAGTGCAGCCAATACATGCACCCTA
Organism: Protopterus annectens; assembly: GCF_019279795.1. NCBI lineage: Eukaryota > Metazoa > Chordata > Ceratodontiformes > Protopteridae > Protopterus > Protopterus annectens. The sequence goes on along the minus strand of NC_056737.1, from coordinate 1,936,806,695 downwards.
TATACAGCTGGAGGGGTTATGTTTGAGGGTACTTTTGGTGGGATTGTTGGGGATGGGGGGGTGTAATCTTGGAAGTGAATTTGTCCGCTAAAAGGTTTCCTATATTCCCAGGCTTAGTGAAGTGGTACCATTAACTATCAGTTCAGCACATTGCCGTGTGCTGCCCTTGAAGTTTTTGACATAGCTGTAGTAGGCCTTATGGTTACCTTTCACCTGAGAGGCTATCTTAACCTCAAAGTTGGCTTTGCCAGGATTAATTAGCCCTTTTAGTTGCCTATTTACATTGACAGATATATGTATCACAAACTGGTAAACTCGAAACACTAACAAGTACACAAATTGATGTACTAATTTGATTGGTTGGTTTTAATATGAAAATGATAAGGGAACACAGTATGTTCTCTGAAGAAGTTTCACTATCTAGTGAGATGAATAGCGTTTTAAAATATTGGTGATATTTCATGAAACGTTGGTGGTATCTTACTGCTTGTTGGTGCCTGGTAGTAAAATTTGTGTACTAGATACATATGTATGCATACGTATATGTATATTTATATGCACATGTACATGTCCATACAAGCACACAGTGCCACAGCGGACATTATCTCGTCACTGTTAGAAGTTCTCTGCTTCAACTGTCAGCGGGGGTGCTTTGCATGTCGAGTCAGGATGTTGTCCCTGTGTTGGGATGGGTTTTCTACAGCTGCTTCAATTTCCTCTCACTCTCCAAAGACATACAGTAAGTAGATTGGATATTCTTAATTGGCCATAGATGGGTGGGTGGGTGGGTGGGTGTGTGTGTGTGTGTGTGTGTGTGTGTGTGTGTGTGTGTGTGTGTGTGTGTGTGTGTGTGTGTGTGTGTGTGTGT